>NC_064838.1:40075000-40197500 GCF_024166365.1 Elephas maximus indicus
AACACAACCATGAGAAGTAAGCTAGGTGGGTCCCTGGGAAACAACCATCTGCTCGGCACAAAGCGTTGCTACATGGGAACATGGGCCTCGTTGGGGCCAGATCCTCTGATTTTTTCAAGAGAAGCTGAACATCTGGGTTTTCTAATGAAATCTCATACTTTTTCAGTTTGTCCACATACTCCGTGAGGATGGAGCAGATATGACCTCAGGCTGAGCTTGGCCTTCATGCCACCGACCTATGTGCAGCCTCTAATTGGACCAGATCTTTAGTTTTAGAGATGGAGAAGCAGGCCCAGAGAAGGGCAAGGCTTTGCTGCAGGCCACACAACAAGTCCAGCAGAGGGAAGGCCAGGCCCCAGGATTTTTGCCTCTGAAGGAGGCCTTTAACCAACACAGTGCACCACTGAGGCAGGACAATAATTTGGAGGGGGTTGGGAGGGACAAAGTATTTGTTGCTCAGATGTGTATATGTGTGTTTGTATATGTATGTGTATACATGTGCATACATACTGTCTGGACTCCAGGCTGCACAGGGTGGGATCTGGGTCCTCCCGAGACCCCTGAGGGATGCGCCGATGCCCTGAACCACTCTCAGCTAGCC
Source organism: Elephas maximus indicus (assembly GCF_024166365.1). Classification (NCBI taxonomy): domain Eukaryota; kingdom Metazoa; phylum Chordata; class Mammalia; order Proboscidea; family Elephantidae; genus Elephas; species Elephas maximus. The sequence continues at coordinate 40,075,602 of NC_064838.1, forward strand.
AGGGTTACCCTGAATCCTCCCCACCTCCCCACCAATCAAAGGAGCCCCTCCTCTAGCCAGCATGAGAAGAGTCCTGGAATGATCCTTTCTCTCCCTGGGTGACCCCCTGCGGTGACATTCAAGGCAAGGCCAAGATGTCTTCTGAGCCCCGAGAAGTCTCTCGTTCCCTCTTTCAGATGATGACAAGTCCCAGAGAGGAGATGACCTCTTCGGGGCCTCACAACCAGGAACTGAGAGGATTGACGCTGCAGTCTGAGCTCCCCCACACCTGCGCTTGGCACTTGGTCCTAAGCCTTCCGCCTCCTCAAAGAGAGGCTTTAAACAGACAGAAGGGATCTGGTGTGGACCACACAGGCTGCCCAAGATGGTCTCCCTCTGCCTTACTGCACATATCCAACTGGTCACTGAGCTCCGGCACTGCTGCCCCAGAGCACCCTGTGAACTCCTCAACCCCACCCACCCCACCATCATCACTGTCCTAAGTCTGGCCACCACTTTCTCTCACCTGGAAGAAGGCCACAGCCCCCTCTTATGTTTCCCTGCCTCCACTCCTACCCTTTGAAGCCAGCCTCCAAGCTGTAGCCAGACCAATCCACACCCTGCCTACGACAAGCTGTGGCTCCCCACTGCCCTGCAGATAAAGTCCAAGGTTCTTAGCTCTTCACAACCTGGCACCTGCCATGACAGCAGCCTTGTCCCTGTCCTGCACAGCAATAACAATGCTGCCATTTATGAAGTAATCACTATGTGCCAGACCAGGTTCTAGCAATTTCTGTCGTCTTTCTCTCATGATCACACCCTACTTGTATCTGGCATAGAATTACATGTGGTCTCCCACACTTTCCTGTGCACCCGGTACCTTTGCTCTTCCCTGTGCCTGGCACCTTCGTCTTCCTCCCCCCGCCCAACAAAGTCCTGGTCAAGCCTCACATCTCAGTTCTTATAGCCTCCCTTGGAGGGGAATGATGGGATCTGGAGCTACCCACATGTAGCCCCTTGCTCTCATTCTGGTCCTGAGCTGCTGGAACCAGTTCACATACTTCCTTTGAGCATGCCAGATCACCCTTCTAGCGGAAGGCAGGAGGTGACAGAACTTGCCTAGAGCCACATATGTTACTGACAGCACAGGACTGGCAACCTTGGCCTGGGTTCCATGGCCAGGGCTTACTTCCTGCCTGCGGAGCCATATCAGCCAGCTGTCACTGAGTAACAACCACCACCGTCACCATCAGTTGCCGTCGAGTTGACTCTTGGCAACTTCAAGTGTGTCAGAGTAGAACTTTGCTCCTTAGGGTTTTCGGTGGTTGATTTTTCACAAGTGGATCTAACCATCTCAGAGCTCAGCACCTTCAAACAATAGCATTTATTGTTGTTTTTGAGCCCGTGGGTGAGTCCGGGCAACTGTCCTGGTCTTGGCTGGCTTCTCTCATGCATTTGTGCTCACTGGAGGTCAGGTGGTGGCTCTGCTGATCTTGGCTGAGCTCCCTCACATGGTTGGGGTCAGCTGGAGAATGGTCTAGGATGGCTTTGGCTAAGATGACGGGGCTCTCTTCCTCCAGCAGGCTGGCCCAGGTGTGTTCCCACAAGAGGGAGAGCGACCCCAACAGAGAGAGCAGAAGCTACAAGCAGCCTGAGGCCCAGGCTCAGAATGAGCACTGTATCATATCCACCCTGTTCTACTGGCCAAAGCAAGTCACAGGCCTCATAGTCAAAGGGTGGGGAGAGATATCCCAGCTCTTGAAGGGAGGTGTACACAGTCATACTGCAGATGGCGTGGGGAAAGGGAGGGGAGATATTGCAAAGCCCCAGTACAGGACTAGTGTGAATGCCTCTCGTCTGCTGTCCTGAGCAGGAACGAGACATAGCCCTGACGCCGTGGCAGGGACACGGCACACTATGTGAACCCGTCAGAGCTTTAGCCACCCCACCTCAGCAAACAGCGTAGGCCCAGGGTCGATCCTGGGTCTTCTGTTCCTCTACCCCCCTCCATCAGCAAGTCCATTGATCCCGCCTTGGAATATCCCCAAGCCTGACCGTTCTCTGTGCCGCACACCCACCACTGGCCGTGGGGCTGCATCTGGCTGGTTCTCATGACAACCAAGTCCTCTCCTTCTGGGCACTGCTAGACCTCGGGTGGCATCTCTCCTGCAGCTGGGCATGGCAGTGAGCCTGAGCCCTGGACTCTGGAGTATGTGATTCCCTTCTTGTCAAAAGCTCTGGTGTTCTTTCCCTTTAGCTGGCTTGGCATGGCTGCCCAGGGGCAGGGGAGCAGTCGGAGGAAGGGCCCTGGGTCCCTGCATGGGCACCTGGAGAAAAGCTGCCTGCTGAACAGAACATCAATGTCTGCTGTGGGAAGCCACTGGGATTCTGAGTGCACCTGGTACAGCCCAGAGCCCTTTCCTCCCTGGTCGCTAGCCACAGTGGCCTTCCCTTTCTTCTTCCAACCTGCCAAGTCCTGTCCTGCCACAGGGCCTTTGCACATGTTGTTTCTGCTGATCTTTGCATAGCTGGTCCTCTCTTGTTAATGGGACTCAGTCTGAAGCCCAGTACTTCAGAATATACTCCCAACCACCCTGGCTCAAGCACCCCTCAACCACTTTGTTTTTCTTGGTGATACCACTATCTGAAGTATTTGTCATTGGTTAGAGACTGTACAGTATAATGGTTCAGAGCACAGACCCTGGAGGCAGATGCCCTGGGTTCAAACCTGGCTGTACTACTTACTTACTGACTGTAGGGTTTAGGGCAAGTAACTTAACCTCTCTGTGCCTGCACCCCCCTGTTCATGAAACGGGGATGGTAACAGGCCTTTCACAGTGCTTAAATGAGTTGATGCACGTAAATTGCAAAGCACAGCACCTGGCACACCGTGAGTGTCGTGCAAGCACGAGCTCTGCCTATGAGCTGTCTTTGGTGCCACTGGGCCCCAGTGGCCTGCATGCAGTTGTAAATATTTGTTGACTAAGAATGAATGAAGAACTGGAGCTTATTCTAGACTCACTAGGCCCACTGCAGGCATCTGGAGTGGAGGAATTGGAGGACCTAGGCGGGCTTGTCCTGAGGACTACCTGCCTGTTAAGGGCCGGCTGTGAGTGAACCCCCTTAGAGAGGTCATAGGCACATCTGCCCCATTGATGGCACAGCCTTTGGTTGCCACGACCATGCTCCCGACCCCAGAAGAATGTGCTGGAGACAACAGGAGAGCTCTGCGCCCACCCCTCAGCTTTGCCCCCACAATGGCAAGCCTTCTGTGACTCAGAGACTGTGTCATACCACATAAAGACCCACAGCCACATGTGGGAGAAGCTAGCCACTCACAGATGGCAGAGCAGACACACCCCAGCCATGGCCAGAGCCCTGAGAGACCCCGACTCATGGCTGCCCTAAGAGGCACAGGGTCACACTCACAGGATGCATTCCCATCGGACGCAGACCACAGGCCAGGGGCAAGCCTGGGCAGCCTGTCTTACCTGGGAGGCCCTGGCTTGCCCTTCACCATTTGCCTGTGGGCTCCAGCACCTGTTCAGGAGCAGACCCCAGATGTGTGTGTATGCTGGGGGGCAGAAGGGGAAGAAGTGGTTGCATGAAGGCTAGAGGGACACCCAGAGTCGCCTTCCAGAGGGGGCAATATCTAGACATGAGATACTCGTGTGGAAGAGAGACAACCTCTGAGCCTGGGAAAGCAACTTCCTGAGGCTTTGGCCTCTACAAAGCCCTGCTCTCAGCCCAAAGAGCTGGCTTCCAGTCACAGCTCTGTCACTTCTTCTTGGAGAGACTGCAAAAAGCCCTCCCACCCTCTGAGCCTCAGTGGCCTCACTGTAAAGTGGACGCCATCTTCCCAGCATGCTACCTGGGGTGCGGAGAGCTGCTGGGAGTCCCCACTGTGGACTGTACCCACGTCTGCACTGAGTCAAAGAGTAAAATCCCACTGGGGCCTAGACATGCCTCTGTCTAAAATATTCCGTCTACAGAGATTCCCAAGTGTGGTCTGGGACCTCTGTCAGGGGTCCAGGAGGCCAAAGGTCAAAACCGTTTTCATTACAATTCTGAGATTTGCCCTTTCCTGACGAGTGCACGGGGGAGTTTTCCAGAGGTGACGTGACGTGTGACCATCGTAACAGATGGAATTCAGTGGCAGATGTGGGAATCGGTTGACTTCTATTGAGCCACACGCTAAAGAGATTTGCAGAAACGTAAAGCAGCACCACACTTCTCACTACATTTTATTTTATTGGTTTTAGAACATAGAGCTATCTTCCGTTAAAAATGTGTTTAGCTTAACTAGTAAAGAATGTCTGCCTTGACCATTGTGTTCTTTCAAGATCTATCTATATGAGATCAAGCTGAAAACAGCAACTTGAAATATTAGATAGGAAACTTAGGGGCCAGTGAGTTCATGTTGATGGAGGAGGAACAAGTCAGAAAAGGAGGGTGAGAATGGCTGCACAACTCAGAGAATGCAATCAATGTCACTGAATTGTAAATGTAGAAGCTATTGAATTGGTGTGTGTTTTGCTGTGTATATTCTCAACGAAAACAACAAAATAAATAAAATTTTTAAAAAACGTGTTGTTTATGCAAACTTGATGAGTTCATTATAAACATTTTAAATGAATTAATACATATTTGAACATTTTCTCAGTTTTAATTTCTATTACTGTGATTATAGATAGCTATAGCCCATATAGGAGCCCTGGTGGTACAGTGGTTAAGAGCGCAGCTGCTAACCAAAAGGTTGGCAGTTCAAATCCACCAGTTGCTCCTTTTATGGGGCAGTTCTACTCTGTCCTATAGGGTCACTATGAGTCGGAAACAACTCTATGGCAATGGGCTCTTTTTAAAGCCCATATAAACAACAGCTCTTGGGGTTTGCTGAAAGTGAAGAGGACTTGAAGCACTTACTGATGAAAATCAAAGACTCCAGCCTTCAGTGTGGATTACACTTCAACATAAAAAAATAATAATAATAAATAAAGGAAACAAAAATCCTCACTATTGGAACAATAAGCAATATCATGATAAACAGACAAAATATTGAAGCTGTCAAGGATTTCATTTTACTTGGATCCACAGTCAATGCCCACAGAAGCAGCAGTCAAGAAATCAAATGACATATTGCATTGGGCAAATCTGCTGCAAAAGACCTCTTTGAAGTGTTAAAAAGCCAAGATGGCACTTTGAGGACAAAGGTGCACCTGACCCAAGCCATGGTATTTTCAATTGCCTCGTATGCATGCAAAAGCTGAACAACAGATAAGGAAGACTGAAGAATTGATGCCTTTGAATTGTGGTGTTGGTGAAGAATATTGAATATACCATGGACTGCCAGAAGAATGAAAAAATCTGTCTTGGAAGAAGTATAGCCAGAATGCTCCTTAGAAGCAAGGATGGCAAGACTTGGTCTCACTTACTTTGGACATGTTGTCAGGAGAGACCAGTCCCTGGAGAAAAATATCATGCTTGGTAAAGTAGAGACCGGCGAAAAAAAGGAAGACCTCAATTAGATGGACTGACACAGTGGCTGCAACAATGGGCTCAAATACAGCAACGATTGTGAGGATGGAGCAGAATCAGACAGCACTTCGTTCGGTTGTACGTAGGGTCACTATGAGTCAGATCTGGGTTGACAGCACTTAAAAATAACAATAACTTGGGGTTTGCAATAATATTTTTAAGTGTTATCGTGACCCAGAAGCTTGAGAGCTGCTGCCTTAGATAAATTGCTAGCAATTGATTGCAATTCCTCTGCTCATCCAAATTCGATAAACAACAAAAATAGGTTTGAACCGTGGATTGGGCCCTGTTCTAGGGCTTTCCAAGAGTTATCTCATGGAACCCTCATGCCAGCCCTCTGAGGGAGGCACTATTAAGACAAACGAGGAAACCACAGCCAAGCTTACAGTAACTTGATGAGGTTGTGGGACCTGGAAGTAGTGGAGTCAGGACTCAAACCTAGGCAGCCTGGCTTGAGAGACTTCCTCCTCCAAACCACCGCTTTTTGGTGTGTTTTTGAGCCTCTCACTGTCCCTAGAGCTACCAGATAAAATACAGGACACCCAGCTAAATCTGAATTTCAGATAAGCAACAACAAAATTTTTAGTGTAAGTTTTTGCCATTAGGTGCCTTACAGTTGGTTCCAACTCAGAGCAAAAATGCAAATATTGCATAGGCCATACTTAAAAAGTATTGAGCGTTTATCTGAAATTCAAATCTAGCTGGATGCTCTGTATTTCTGTTTGCTAGATCTGGCAGCCCTAACTGTGCCAGGCTGCACTGGGTGCTGAGGGCCCATGATAAGCCCCTGCTCGCCTAGACATCTGTCCCTCTCCAGGGGCAGCGCCTTCACCTCTCTGAGAGTGCAGAGGAGGGGAACTACGTGGCTGTGGTAATCATGGGCACTTTTCTTTCTGGTAACATTTCCCCTCAAATTCAGAGTTTGGGGGAGTTTTCCCAAACCCCAATGGTCACTAAGGCCTACTTTGAGAGCTTGTCACCAGAGATGCCAGAGTCTGCTCACTCCCACCCAGGCCTGGATTACCCAATAAACAAGGTACACACGGGAGCCATGTGTACCTTGTTGCCTGTAAGCCTGTGCATACCTTGCTTACTCGTTAACCTGCCCCTGCCCCACCACTCCACCATCCCCGAAGGCAACCTCTTTCTTTCTTCCTTCTTTTCACCTTTCTATCTTCCTAGGCACCTGCCCCTTTCCTCAGCCCTTGAGCAGCTCAGGGTGACCATGAGGACTGTGTTCTCTGCTGCCTTGTGCTGACCTTCTCTGGGGGCGCGGGTCCTCGGCAGCGTAGGGCTTGGGAGTTTCCTTTCAACAACAGGCTTGTGAACACCCATAGATCACAGTACTCCCGCATCACAGTGATGCCCATTTTACAGACAGGGAAACTGAGGTTCCGGGAGCTGAAGTAGCTTTCCCAGCTTCACCTTTGAGAAGGAGGTGGTCAGACTCAGGCTCAAGTTCTCCCCACCCCCTCACACCCTTACCCAAAACTGCCCCTCGTTTCCTGTCCCACTTTGAAGAGCAGGTCAATCCCCCAGAACCTGCCATTTAGCACTTAATTAGATACCAGTCCAGGCGCTCCATCCTGAAACGCCCACCAGGTGCCCCTTTCCACGGGAACGTCTTCATCTGCCCAGAGCAACCTCCAGCCCACCACTTGGCCCCCACCTTCCAGCCAGCACACCTGGACAGTGGCAGGGAGGTGACTTATGGCAGATACCCTGGCATGCCATTGCCGCTGGAAGGCAGCCACGGCCGGAGTTCCAGCCACACATCCGTCAAGGAAGCCGCAACGGGAATCAGGAGCACTTCAGGGGACTTTTTCACTTAATATGTAATTACTTCCTTGAGTAAAATACTTTCTCCGGCAGCCTGGCCCCCTTCTCTGCTTTTTTAGCCTTTTTTCCCTTGACCTCTGAAAGGATGATCAATGAATGTGGTTAAGCACTGACTACGGGCAAGGAAGGTACTGGGTGGCAGGAAACACCAGCAAAGTGCATTCAGGAAGAAAACTTGGAGTTCAGTTAGGGGAGAGTCATTCGGAGTGTAGGGTTTGGAGTTTGACAAGTGAGCTCTGCGATTCTAGGCAAATTGCTTAACCTCTCTGGGCCTCAGTTTCCCCATCAATTATTGAGTGCTAGTGTGTTTAAAATTTTTTTTTTTTTTTTAGTGTGTGCCAGACCCCATTCTAAGACCTTAACACATGTTTTCTCATGTCATCCTCAGAATAACTCTATTAAGTAGATACTGAAATCAGCCTCAGTTACAGATGAGGAAACTGAGGCAAAGAAGTTAAAGTGACTGGTCCAAGGTCACATAAGCTTTAGAAGGTGGAACAGGATTCAAACCTAGGCCCTTAGGTTCCAGAGCCTCCAGGCCAATCCCAACTGCTTGGCAGTAAATTGCCTGTTCAAACTCAAGGCAATCTTTCCTACTTCATAATAAGGCTGTACAGAGCATTAAATGGTTTGCTTATATAGTGTCTAGAACAGTGCCAGGCACAGAAGATGTGCTGAACAAATATTAACTATTCATATGTCTGTCTTCCAGGCCTGAATTCAAATGCTGCCTTGACCTCTTATGCTGTGTGATCTGGGGAGGGCCTCACCTCTCTGGGCTTGTTTTCTCATTTGCGAAATGTGGGGTGGGTAATAATTGTTTCCCAGACATCTGCAAAAAGGTTCAAATAGGCTCCGAGATGTCCTTCTAGCACATGCCATCAGGCATCCGGACAGTGCCTGCATACACAAACCCCTTCCTCCTCCCAGTTGCGAATCCCCCTCCCCCAAGGCTGACACTCTGCAGACCTTATGATCCCGACCTTCATGAGGGCCTCTCCCAGGGTATAGTGGAAGGCCTGACCATGGGACATATCAGCCTGTGTTGGCAGAGGGAAGAAAAGGGGGAGAACGAGAAGAGTGGAGTTTAATTCCAATGGAGAGGACATCAGAATCATGGAGGATCCTGGGGATATCTGCTTTTGGCCAAGACGCAACGACAGGGGATGGACTTACCCTCCTACCTGAATCAAACGAACAAGGACAAATTACATGACACAGCAATTTTTGAGACACTGGATTTCAGCCAATAAAGGCAGAGACACAGGAAACAAATGAGGGATCCCTAGGATGCCCAGCTTACTGCCTTAGGGGGTGTTTCGACTGTGGTACAGGAGAGGGAAGTGCAGTAGAGCCCAGAGAAATAATGAGTCAAGGGGGTGGAGCTGAGAGTCCAGGGAGAGCAGGGAAACTGTGGTTCACAGGGCAGAGCACCAGAGAAGAAAGAGCTACACAGAGAGACAGCCCGGGAGAGCCAGAGGGGCGCCTTGAGTATTCAGGAGACTACCGATCAGTGCAGGTGAGTGCGGAAGTTCCTAGGCCAGGAAAGAACCCTCCAAAAGAATTAGAGGGAAGAGGGCCTGGCGTCACACAGGGCTGGGAAAAGCACTTGTGCCTACCAGCCAGAATGAAAAAGTCACAATTCATAGGGTGGGGAGTAGAGGTCTTAGGAAGGTCTTGCTTAGTAGTGGGGAATAGTTAGCCCTAGACCGAGCACTGCCCAAGCCACTTACCAAATCATAAAAGACCCAGATGAATCAAACTGTGTCCGAGTACTTTAACTGCATCGCCAAATAAAGCTCAAGAAGTTTCACAGTAATACAAAAATACACAGAACTCAACAAGGGAAAATACACGATGTCTGGCATCCAATCAAAGATTACCAGACATTTAAAGTGGCAGGGAAACATCCCCCATAATGAAGAGAAAAATCGGTCAAAACCCAGAAATGACACAGATGTTAAAATTAGCAGAGAAGGACATTAAAACAGTTATTATAACTATGTCATATGTCCAAAAAGTTAGGTGGAGACGTGGTAGATGTAAAAAAAGACCTTCTAGAGATGCAAACTACAGTGTCTGAAATGAAGAAATATACTGGGTATGATTAACAGCAGATTAAACTTCACAGAATAAAAGGTAAGTAACTTGAAGTCCTTTAGGGTCTCTATGAGTTGGAATCGACTCGATGTCACTGGGTTTTCTTTTTTTTTTTTTAACTTGAAGACACAGCAATAGACACTAACCAACACGAAATACAGAGGAAAAAACGCTTCCTTAAAAAATAAACACATCAGTAAGGTGGGGGACAATTTCAAGTCCCTAGATATACAAGGAAGGGGTCCATAGAAGGAGGGGGGAGGGGGACAAAAATGTTTGAAAAAATAATGGTCAAAAACTTTCCAAACGTAATGAAAACTGTAAACTCACAAACCCAAGAACCTCGAGCACAAGAAACATGAAGAAAATCACACCAAGGCACATTATAATAAAATTGCCCAAAACCAGTGATAAAGAGAAAATCTCACAAGGCGCTGGGAAGGGGGGCGGGGTGGAGGGGGAGACATGCTACTTTTTCAGACGTACAAAAGCTGAAAGAATTCATCATCAGTATATCCACCGAAAGACGCAGTAAAGGACAGGAGGAAAAGGAACCAGATGGAAACTTGGATCTATACCAAAGAACAAAGAGCATTAGAAATAGTAATTACATCGGGAAATTTAAAAGATTGTTTTCATTATTTAAATATTTTAAAAAGATACTGGCTGTTTAAGTAAAAGTAATAACAGCCTATTGCAGGGCTTGTCATTTAGATGACGAGAAAGAGGCCCAAAAAGTTTAACACATCTGGCCACACAGTGGTGAAGCGTGAGGTCTGAATCCAGGTCTGGTGAGTTCTGCTTGAAATTTTTTTTTTATTTTGCTTTTGTAATTTATTTTATTTTTGTTGTTGTTGAGAGTATACCCAGCAGAACACACACCAATTCAACCGTTCTTATATATACAATTCAGTGACATTGATTACATTCTTCTAGTTGTACAACCATTCTCACCCTCCTTTTCTGAGTTGTTCCCCCCCACCCCCACCCCCCCACCCCCGTTAACGGAAACTCATTGCCCCCTAAGGCTCCTATCTAATCTTTCCAGTTGCTGTTGTCAATTTGACCCTACATAGATAGGCCTTACAAGAACACAGTGCTCAGGTCTGCTGGAGGTTTCAGAGTTTGGTTTTAATTTTGGAGGAAATAAGATATAATCGTTATAAGTACTTAAAAAAAAAGCATGTGTATATAGGCATAGATATACATGCATGAATAAATACCTATATAATGAATATATTTACATGGAATTTGCTCAGAAGAGTACACAGTGGTTTTCACCAGGTATCAATTTTGTTTTCTTTTTTGCTTATCTGTATTTGGTCATTTTATTGTATTGAATATATACTGATTTGGTGTAGAAACTTTAAGTTACTTTAAGAAGAATAAAACCCCTCGTTTTATTGGGGTGTGGAGACTGTTTTCATAATCCATTTTCTTTCTTATTCATTTGCGTTAGTCTCTTAGGGCTGCCGTAACAAAAAAATATCCCAAGTGGCTGGCTTTAAAGAACAGGCATTTATTGTTTCACAATTCTGGAGGCTGGAAGTCCAACTCAGGGCCTTGGCGGTGTCGATTCCTTCTGTGGCCCTCTCTCCCAGTTGCTGGTGTTTGCTGGCAATCTTTGGCATTCTATGGCTTGTAGACAATTCTTACATGGTAATTATCTTCCTTCCTGTGTGTTGATTCGGTGCCTATTCTGCTTTTTTTATGCCCTACTCCCCTATTACCTTGTTAGCACAACAAAAGAAAACACCATTCAATCCCTAACACTCATTGAAGTGGGTCCCCATTGGGCCATATTCTCAAGAAGGTGTGGAGGCAGCATGACTCCCACCGGGAACCTGGGGTCTGTAGCAACAGGACTTACCTCCAGAGTTAGCTCTCTAGTTGCCACTTGGATGCTGCCATCCAAATAATGGTACAAAAAGTAATTATATCTAAATGAGGGATGTCATTGCTGATGTCAGCTGGACCTTGGCTGAAAGCAGAGACTACCACAAAGATGTTTACCTGTGTTTTATTGACTATGCAAAGGCATTCGACTGTGTGGATCATAACATTTTATGGATAACATTGTGAAGAATGGGAATTCCAGAACACTTCATTGTACTCATGGGGAACCTGTACATAGACCAAGAGGTAGTCCTTTGAATAGAACAAGGGGATACTGCGTGTTTTAAAATCAGGAAAGGTGTGCGACAGGGTTTTATCCTTTCACGCACTTATTCAGTCTGTATGCTGAGCAAATAATCAGAGAAGCTGAACTATATGAAGAAGAATGCAGCATCAGGATTGGAGGAAGACTCATTAACAACCTGCAATATGCAGATGACATAACCTTGCTTGCTGAAAGTGAAGAGGACTTGAAGCACCTACTGATGAAAATCAAAGACTATAGCCTTCAGTATGGATTGAACCTCAATATAAAGAAAACAAAAATCCTCACAACTGGACCAATAAGCAACATCATGATAAATGGAGAAAATATTCAAGTTGTCAAGAATTTCATTTTACTTGGATCCAGAATCAATGCCCATGGAAGCAGCAGTCAAGAAATCAAAAGATGCGTTGCACTGGGCAAATCTGCTGCAAAAGACCTCTTTACAGTGTTAAGAAGCAAAGATGTCACTTTGAGGACTAAGGTGTACCTGATGCAAGCCATGGTATTTTCAATGACCTCATATGCATTTGAAAGCTGGACAATGAATAAGACCGAAGAAGAATTGATACCTTTGAATCATGGTGTTGGTGAAGAATATTGAATATACCGTGGACTGCCAGAAGAACGAACGAATCTGTCTTGGAAGAAGTACAGCCAGACTGCTCCTTAGAAGCGAGGATGGTGAGATTTGTCTCACGTACTTTGGACGTGTTATCAGGAGGGACAAGTCTCTGGAGAAGGACATCATGTTTGGTAAAGTAGAGGGTCATTGAAAGAGAGGAAGACCCTCAATGAAATGGATTGACATAGTGGCTGCAACAATGGACTCAAGCATAACAACGATTGTGAGGATGGCATAGGACCAGGCAGTGTTTCGTTCTGTTGTACATAAGGTTGCTAAGAGTCTAAACTGACTCAGTGGCACCTAATGACAACAACAAACGAAAAATAAAAACCAGCTCCCACTTAGCAGGTTCCTCCAGTGTGCCAGGCAGAGCACGGCATGGGGCTCCCCACCTTGCCTGCACGTCGTAATCACCTGCAGAGCTTTGGAAACACACATGCCTGGACACCCCCCTCCCCAGGAACTGGGGTTTAATTGGGCGGGTGCGGCTGGGAATGGGGATTTTTAAAAGCTCCATGGTATTCCTATGAGCAGCCAAGGTTGAGGAATAGCAAGTCAGCACTTACATGACCCATCAACCACCCTCCCTCCAGAACTTTGCAAGGTTACAAGTGAAAAATAAGGTTCAGAGATGGACTGACTTCTGCAGGAAAGGGCAGACCTAGCATTTGAACCCTTGTACCCTGCTATTAAGCAACACACATGGCCAAGTCTAAAAAAAAAAATTTGCTGTTGAGTTGACACCGACTCACGGTTTCCCCATGTGTGTTGGTTTTCAACTGCTCCACAGGGTTTGCAATGGCTGATTTTCCATAAGCAGATTACAAGGCCTTTCTTCCAAGACACCTCTGGGTGAACTTGAACTCCCAACCTTTTTTTTTTTTTTAGTTTTTATTGTGCTTTAAGTGAAAGTTTACAAATGAAGTCAGTCTCTCACACAAAAACATATACATCCTGCTACATACTCCCAATTGCTCTCCCCCTTATGAGACAGCCCACTCCCTCCCTCCACTCTCTCGAACTCCCAGCCTTTTGGTTAGCAGCCAAGCACTCAACAGTTTACACCATCCAGAGACTCCAGGGCCACATCTAGACTCATTATTTTTGGCCCAAATTGTTCTGCATTCCATGTTCTCGATCTCAGAGAATGGCCCAAGGGGGGCCCCCTTTCCCTCCTACCCCCCCTCCACCAAATTGGCCACCAGGTCCTGCCAATCCCACTTCCTGAATTCCTCCCCTTCAGCCCCACTGTCACCTACTCTGGCCTCACTGTCTCCCCAGGACGGTGGCCCTGGTATCCTAGCTCCTCAAGACACAGCCCTCTCTTGGCACCCTGATCACTGTGCATCTCGCTGTCACAGCGATTGCAACATCAGAGGGTACCTGCCTGTTCTTGCCTGCCTCCCCCACCAGACCAGGACATTATCAACAACAGGGTCCAAAGTCTGGCTCTGCACCAAGGCCCTAGCAATCCCACATGGGGCAGGGCACCTGTGGGCACTAATAAACGCTTAGGGAATGAATGATTAATTCATTTACAGCCAAGCCTTTTCTTTCTTCCCCACTGAGCTCTGAGATCTTCAAAGTTAGGGACTGTTTTATTCTGCTCTGTATCCCAAGGTCTCAGCACCCGTCCCACCCTGAGTCAAAACCAATTGCAGTCCAACCAACTCCAAGTGATGGCAACCCTACGTGTGTCAGAGTGGAACTGTGCTCCACAGGGTTTTCAATGGCTGATTTCTCAGAAGCAGATCACCAGGCTTTTCTTCCGAGGCAACTCTGGGTGGACCTGAACTTCTAACCTTTAAATTAGCAGCCGAGCGCATTGACTATTTGCACCAGGAACACTGGCCCTAATAAATGTCTGTAGATTGAATAATTGAATGGGATTTTGCACGTGCTGTTCCCTCCGTCTGGAAGGCTCTTCCTTCAGATATCCCCATGGCTCTGCCTCACTTCCTTCAAGTCTTTGTTCAGCTGTCACCTTCTCAAGAAGGCTTGAGCACCCTATTTAAAACTGAAAATGTCTGCTTCCCTCATGGACTCGCCCCCTCCCTTACCTGTTCTGTTTTTCCACCTTCTCACTTACAATATAATGAACTTATTTATCATGTTTAAACCAACCTTGATGCACACCTTTCCTGACTTTAAACCATGCAGTAAGTATCCCCTTGTTCTGTCCTAACAACTGCCTCTTGATCTATGTACAGGTTCCTCATGAGCACGATTAAGTGTTCTGGAATTCCCATTCTTCCCAATGTTATCCATAATTTGTTATGATCCACGCAGTCTAATGCCTTTGCATAGTCAATAGAACACAGGTAAACATCCTTCTGGTATTCTCTGCTTTCAGCCAGGAGCCATCAGACATCAGCAATGATACCCCTGGTTCCACATCCTCTTTGGAATCTGGCCTGAATTTCTGGCACTTCCCTGTGGATATACCGCTGCAGCTACTTTTGAATGATTTTCAGCAAAATTTTACTTGTATGTGATATTAATGATACTGTTTGACAATGTCTGCATTCAGTTGGATCACCTTTCTTGGGAATAGGCATAAATACAAGACTCTTTCAGTCGGTTGACCAGGTAGCTGTCTTCCAAATTTCTTGGCATAGATGAGTGAGCACCTCCAGTGCTGTATCTGTTTGTTGAAACACCTCAACTGATATTCCGTCAATTCTTGGAGACTTATTTTTCACCAATGCCTTCGGAGTAGCTTGGACTTCTTCCTTCAGTACCATTGGGTTCCTGATCATACGCTACCTCTTGAAATGGTTGAATGTTGACCAATTCTGTTTGGTATAATGACTCTGTGTATTCCTTTCATCTCCTTTTGATGCTTCCTGTGTCATTTAATATTTTCCCACAGAATCCTTCACTATTGCAACTCGAGGCTTGAATTTTTTTTCTTTAGTACTTTCAGCTTGAGAAATGCCGAGCGTGTTCTTCCCTTTTGGTTTTCTATCTCCAGCTCTTTGCATGTGTCATCATAATACTTTACTTTGCCTTCTCGAGAGGCCCTTTGAAATCTTCCATTCAACTCTTTTACTTCATCATTTCTTCCTTTTGCTTTAGCGGCTCGACATTCAAGAGCAAGTTTCAGAGTCTCTTCTGACAACCATTTTTGTCTTTTCTTCCTTTCCTGTCTTTTTAGTGACCTCTTGGGTTCTTCAAGTATGATGTCCTTGATGTCATTCCACTACTCTTCTGGTCTTCAGTCGTTAGTGTTCAACGCATCAAATCTATTCTTGAGATGGTCTCTAAACGCAAGTGGGATATCCTCGAGGTCGTACTTCAGCTCTCCTGGACTTGAACTAATTTTCTGCAGTTTCAACTTGAACTTGCATATGAGCAATTGATGGCCTCATCTGCAGTCGGCCCCTGGCCTTGTTCTGACTGATGATTCTGAGCTTTTCCATCATCTCTTACCACAGATACAATTGATTTGATTCCTGTGTATTCCATCTGGCAAGATCCATGTGTATAGTTGCTGTTTATGTTGGTGAAAAAAGGTATTTGCAATGAGGAAGTCATTGGTCTTGCAAAATTCTGTCATGCTATCTCCGGCATCGTTTCTATCACCAAGGCCATACTTTCCAACTACCCATCCTTCTTCTTTGTTTCCAACTTTCACATTACAATCACCAGTATGTTCGATCAATTTCAAACTGCAGAGGCTGGTAAAAATATTCAGTTTCTTCATCTTTGGCCTTAGAGGTTGATGCATAAATTTGAATAATAGTTGTAGTAACTGATCTTCCTTGTAGGCGCATGACAGCATTGTACTTCAGGATAGATCTTGAAATGTTCTTTTTGATGATGAATGCAACACCATTCCTCTTCAAGTTGTCATGCCCAGCATGGTAGACCATGTATTTATCCAATGCAAAATGGCCAGTACCAGTTCCTTTTAGCTCACTAGTGCCTAGGATGTTGATGTTTATGCGTTCCATTTCATTTTTGATGACTTCCAATTTTCCTAGATTCATATTTTGTACATTCCAGGTTCCAAATATTTAATGGGTGTTTGCAGCTGTTTCTTTTCATTTTGAGTAGTGCCACATCAGCAAAAGAAGGTTCTGAAAGTTTGACTCCATCCACTTCATTAAGGTCAACTCTACTTTGAGGAGACAGCTCTTTCCCAGCCTTTTGTGTGCCTTCCAACCTGGGGGGCTCATCTTCCAGCACTGTATCAGACAATGTTCCGCTGCTATTCATAAGGCTTTCACTGGGTAATTCTCTTCAGAAGTAGACTGCTGGGTCCTTCTTCCTAGTCTGTCTTAGTCTGGAAGCTCAGCTGAAACCTGTCCACCATGGGTGGCCCTGCTGATATCTGAACACCAGTGGCATAGCTTCCAGCGTCACAGCAACACACAAGCCCACACAGCATGACAAACTGACAGACACATGGGGTTGTATCCTTTCACTATACCTATTCAATCTGTATGCTAAGCAAATAATCCGAGAAGCTGGACTGTATGAAGAATGGAGCATCAGGATTGGAGGAAGACTCATTAACAACCTGCAAGATGCAGATGGCACAACCCAGCTTGCTGAAAGTGAAGAGGACTTCAAACACTTACTAATAAAGATCAAAGTCCACAGCCTTCAGTATGGATTACACCTCAACATAAAGAAAACAAAAATCCTCACAACTGGACCTATAAGCAATATCATGATAAACGGAGAAAATATTTTGAAGTTGTCAAGAATTTCATTTTACTTGGATCCACAATCAACACCCATGGAAACAGCAGTCAAGAAATCAAACAACACATTGCACTGGGCAAATCTGCTGCAAAAGACCTCTTTAAAGTGTTGAAGAACAAAGATGTCACCTTGAAGACTAAGGTGCGCCTGACCCAAGTAATGATATTTTCAATTGCATCATAAGCATGTGAAAGCTGGACAATGAATAAGGAAGACCGAAGAAGAATTGATGCCTTTGAATTGTGGTGTTGGCGAAGAATATTGAGTATACCATGGACTGCCAAAAGAATGAACAAATCTGTCTTGGAAGAAGTGCAGCTGGAATGCTCCTTAGAAGCAAGGATGGCAAGACTGCATCTTACATACTTTGGATGTGTTTTCAGGAGGGATCAGTCCCTGGAGAAGGACGTCATGCTTGGTAAAGTACAGGGTCAGCGGAAAAGACGAAGATCCTCAACAAGATGGACTGACACAGTGACTGCAACAATATGTTCAAGCGTAACAACCATCGTGAGCATGGCTCAGGACCATGCAGCATTTTCGTTCTGTTGTACATACAGTCGCTATGAGTTGGAACTGACTAGACGACACCTAACAACAACAACAACATTTATTGTGTTTATTATTTATTGTCTGTCTTACCACCACCAGTAGAATGAAAGTTCTTTGAAGGCAGAGCTTTTTGACTGCTTTGTTTTGTGTGATTTTGTTATGCCTGGCACATAGCAGCTGTACAATGAACACTTACTGGATGAAGGAATGGCCCTTGCTCTGCCCCGACTGCTCTGTGGTCTGGGGCTGACTCCTTCATCTCCAGCATGCCCATCTTTAAAATAATAATAATAAATGATTATCTTTAAATCAGCTGGTTTTCATTAATGTCAACACATCCACACTTGTGTATTGAGCTGGTGGTATGGTAGTCATGATCACTGCTCACAATCATTCTGTCTTGCCATCTTCCAGGCACATCGTAGGATTGTGCTTCTTGCTCCCTTGGGGTTAGCTATGGACTTGCATTGGCCAATTCAATGGAGAGAAAGTGATGCATCTCACTTCCTGGAGGACACTTTAAACGCCAGTGTACAACTCACCACTCTCATTTCCCCTTGGCCTCAGGGACAGCAGCGTTCCTGATGGTGGCTACTCCATCAGTCTGACTTCCAGAGTGACGATGACACAGAGCAAAGCCACTGCTGACCCATTTGGGAAGTGCAATATGAGTGAGAATAAACGTTGTTGTATTCTGGGATTTGGGTCTTTTGTTAATGCAGCATAACTGAGCCTCTCTTGACTGATGCCAGTGGGATGAGCTCTTTGGTCCTGACAAATCTACAGATCTACAGCCCTTGTCTGTGTGTGACCCTGAGGGCACACCCCAGGCTCTTTCCCTTGGCCCTAGGAGAGAGTAGGCCTGCAAGAATAATGCCAACGATGGCTTGTCAGCGTTGTGTACTCACTGCGTCCCTGGCCGTTGACCACGGTTTGGCATGTATCTCATCCACCACCCCCGTTTCATCCTTACAACAGTCCAGTGTCTACCTAGATGCTGCTCTGGTCCCGTTTGAGAGATAGAAGGGTGAGATCCCCTGCCCAGGGGCACAACTGTGAGGAGCAGAGGCAGGCCTGGAAGTCAGGCAGCCTAGCGCCAAAGCGGCACTCTGAACAAGTGAGCTGCACTGCTGGCAGCTCTGTGTCTCTGTCTCTCACCATCAGTCAGATCCCACCACCCACATCCCAGGTGCTGGCTTGCTGCATGAGGGGACTTGCAGCTCAAGGCCATGCTTTCCTAATTGTTCTATTGGGTCCACATTGGGGACAGGAATGCCAGGTTCCTGCCGTCTTTGCTCAGGTCATTAGGTGGGAGAGGGTCTGCTCAGGTTGGCAAGACCTGGGGGTCTGGAGGGCCTGGGGAGCTGGAGGGCACGGAGGTCTGAAGGGCACCAGGACACAGCGCTGGGCTCCTAGAACCCCTCAGCACTGCTTTGACCCCCTCCTGCCTCCCTCCACCCTTGGGCTCTTTCATAATGAGCACCCAGATTTCCTGGTCCCTGGTCAGGTCAGAAAATGCTCACCTGGACCAGCGCATCCAGCCACTGCATTAAAAAATGGGGAAAACGGAGGCCCAGAAGGGCTGGTGCTTAGCCAGGTGCTTAGCTGGGATGAGAGCTCAGGCAGTTGGCCTGGATTTAGCTTTTGCAAAACCAGTTTCCATAATGAGACACACCCCCTCTGAGAAGCCTTCTTTAGTGAAATTTTGGGCGGGGATGGGTGATTTCCGCTGAACCTGGAGGGTGGGTAGAAAGGAGAAGGGAAAATTATTTGTTGTGCCAGGAGGTTGGCATAAGAAGCTCCATAAAGCCTTGGGGCAGGTCTCTCTCATTGTAACCATTCCACAGGCAGGAACCCAGAGGATGTGGCATAGCAACAGGGAACATGCCTGAAGTCAGGGGCTGCTCAGGGGCAGGGCTAGGATTCACACCTGGTCCCCTGAGGAGAGCCAGGGAATGTCGAACACAATCCTCCCAGACTCGCGGCCATTGTTGCAGCAGGGCTGTCCCTTTAGTATGTCACCAAGTAGAACTGGCAAGGACAGGCTCTCCTCCGGGACCTCAGCTGGCTTTGAGGGAGGCAGAGTCCCATAGACCTTTGCCACTGCCTCTTTGTGTGACTTGGGCCAGGGCTCCCACCTGCTGAGCCTTAGTCTCCCCAGCAGTAAAATGAAGATAATAATGGATGCACTTCTCAGATAAAACAAGCAGGTCAAGCACATTGCCCTCAGCTTTGCAAGCAGTCGGTGCTCAGCACACGTCCATCTACGCCCTGAGAATGGGCACCCAGGCTGCCTGCCACACCCACTGCCCAAATAAGGCTGCAGGGCACATCCTTACCGTTGCAGATTGCCTAAAGGGACCTGGGTGAGATAGCCTGGGGGTAAACATGCAAAAGCAGCATTGGTGAGGCACCAAAACCCAAAACCAAACCCAGTGCCATTGAGTCGATTCCGACTCCTAGCGACCCTATAGGACAGAGTAGAACTGCCTCATAGAGCTTCCAAGGAGCGCCTGGCAGATTTGAACTGCTGACCCTTTTGTTAGCAGCCCTAGCAGTTAACCACTATGCCACCAGTGCTTCCTGCTGAGGCACAGGGCAGGTATAAATTAATTTGGACAAGAACGGGAGGTGGTTTTCTGGATTGGCTCTACCAGTCTCTGCTTTCACCAGGGCCCACGGGCCCATGTCCTGACCATCACTTAGCATTGCCCAGAGTTACGAACTGAATTGTGCGTTCCCCAAAATACATGTTGAAATCCTAACCCCTACCCTGCGGATGTGATCCTGTTTAGAAGTAGGATTTTCTTTTGTTAGGTTAATGAGCCCATAGCGATGTAGAATGGGTCCTAAACCTTAGTACTTCTGAGTTAGAAAATGAGCAGAATAGACACAGAGACACACACGGGAACACCAAGGAATGCCGAGGATCACCGGCAGAAACAAGGAGAAAGGCTCACAGAAGGAATCAACACGGCCAAGACCCCGATTTGGACTTTTAATCTCCAGAACTGTGAGAACACAAATTTCTGTTCTTAAAAGCCATTCACTTGTGGTATTTCTGTGACGGCAGCACTGAGAAACGCAGACACCCAGCTTTCTGATTCTTGCCAGTCTAGCCAACGTAAAGTGATACCTCGTTGTCATTTTATGTTTCTATGGTTACTAATGAGTTTGTCCATCTCTTCATGTGCTTCTTGGCCTTTTCACTCTCCCCCTCTGTAAACTGCCTGGTCACATCTTTGGCCCATTTTCTCACTGGGACACTACCTGAAAAAGCTCCTCTAGACTCTACCTGGTCACACATCCCCAGAGCTCCCTGGATGCCCAATGCCTTGCGCTTCACTCCCTCGGCCACACTGCCCAGGCCACATTGCCTTGATATCTGCTGAGTTTCTGCCTTATCCATTTGTCTGAGTTATCTAGTGCTGCTATAACAGAAGTACCACAGGTAGGTGGCTTTAACAAACAGAAATTTATTTTCTCACAGTTTAGGAGGCTAGAAGTCCAAATTCAGGGTGTCAGCTCGAGGGGAAGGCATTCTCTCTGTCCGCTCTGGGGGAACGTCCTTGTCTCTTCAGCTTCTGCTTCCTGGTTCCTTGGGGATCTCCATGTGTCTTGGCATCTCTCTTACCCCACCTCTGCTTCTGCTCACTGCTTGTTTAATCTCTTTTATATCTCAAAAGAGATTGACTCAAGATATACCTAACGTACACTACCATATTTTGTACAATTAATGTGCCCACATAAATATATGTACCCACCAATAAAACACATGACACAGCACGCTTCCAAAAATAGCGGGGGGAGGGAGGCTCCCCCCCAAAAAAAGTATAACACAAGTGGTATTTGGGTAAAAATATGGTAATCCTGCCTTATTAACATAACAAAGACAACCCATTCCCAAATGAGATTATAACCACAGGCATAGATGTTAGGATGTACAACACATATTTTGCAGGGGGAGGGGGACATAATTCAATCCATAACACCATTCTTTGCTGGTTTCCTGTCACAACAGGAACAAAATGCAAACCCCTGACTATAGCCTGAGGGCCCCACGACCTGGTCCTGCCGACCTCCACTGCTCTCTGTATCCTCCCTTACTGGGGAAGGAAGCGTCATGGGCTGTCCCTCTAGTGGACTCTTGCCTTCTGTGCCCTTGCCACTTCCCATGGCTCCCTCCTTCCCTCCTTCCTTCAGATCTTTGTTCAGAAGTCACCTCCTCACAGAGGCCTTCCCTGACCTCCCTGCCTAAAATACCACCACTGCTATCTGCCCGCATGCTACCCCTCACCAACTTTATGTTTTTTCCTGGCACTTACCAGTACTCTTGGTCAGGTTATACAGGTTTTTGTTTGGTGATTTGCAGAAATGAAAAAACTGAGGAAGCCAAGTGGATAGCAAGCATGGAACAGCCTCTGGACTAGGGCCCAGTGCATATTTCGAGGGCCTCCCCATCACCACACTGAAGTGTATCTTTGTTGTCGTTGTTAGGTGCCATTGATCAGACCCCCAACTCATGGCAACCCCATGCATAACCGGACAAAATGCGATCAGTCCTGCACCATCCCCATGATCAGTTGGAGATTGGGCCCTTGAGATCAATAGGGTTTTCACTGGCTGATTATCAGAAGCAGATCACCAGGCCTTTCTTCCTAGTCTGTCTTAGTCTAGAAGCTCTGGCGAATCTGTTTAGCGTCACAGCAACATGCGAGCCTCCACTGACAGATGGGTGGTGGCTACACGTGAATGCATTGGCCAGGAATTGAACCCGAGTCTCCTGCATGTGTGAGAATTCTACCACTGAACCTCCACTGCCCCCTGAAGTATTTCCTACAGCAGCTTTAATTCAGGCCCATCCCAATATGTATGAGACTCCATGAGTCCCACTGGCTGGTTCTAAGTCATGATGACTGTCTTCGTCATCTAGTGCTGCTATAACAGAAATATCACAAGTGGATGGCTCTAACAAAGAGAAGTTTACTCTCTCACAGTCCAATCAGTTAGACATCCGAATTCAGGGCGCCGGCGCCAGGGGAAGGCTTTCTCTCTCTGTGTTGGCTCTGCAGGAAGGTCCTTGTGACGCATCAGGCTTCCCTTGGTCTGGGGGCAACTCAGCTCAGGAACCTCAGGTCCAAAGGATGTGCTCTGCTCCCAGCGCTGCTTTCTTGGTGGTATGAGGTCCCCATGTCTGTCTGCTCGCTTCTCTCTTTTATATCTCAAAAGAGACTGGCTTAAGACATTACCTAATCTTGTAGGCCTCATCAATATAACTGCCACGAATCCATCTTATTATATTATAGTGATAGGATTTACCACATATAGGGAAATCACATCAGAAGATAAAATGGTAGACAGTCATATAAGGGAATCATGGCCTAGCCAAGTTGACAGATATTTTGGGGGGACACAATTCAATCCATGACAGTGACTTAGCACAAGAAAAGGTGCTGATGTGAGGTTGAACATCCCAGAGTGTCCACAGCACCTGGGCTCAGTTCCTTAAAGATGAGCTGTTCCTAGACTCAGCTGTCTGGCCGTTCACTGTAAGTTCCGCACCCCCTGCATCTAGGCGAGGCTGCAGGGCTGGTTCTCACCCATGAAGCATGAGCAGGAGGAGGTACGTGTCACACCCAGAAACCTATGCAGGGAAGAAGCAGGTGGGCCTTCCTCATCTCTCTTTTCCTCCACAGACACCCTAAAGCCACCAGTGGAAATAGAGGAGCCACAGGAGGCAGGAGCCTGGGCCCCTGATCACCCTGAGGAAGACATCCTAGCGAACACCCAGTCCAGATTGCTGAGCACTCAAGAAACCAACCTCTGTTGCATTAAGCCACTGAGATGTCTAGGTTAGCTATGAGTCAAGGGCCAACTCAGCAGGTGACAAAAAACAACATCAGAATTACTAACTAAAACAGCAGGATTGGGGCCAGGTCCACATCATTTGGCCAGAGGTGGGCATCAAAGAAGGAGAATGTTTGACCCAAAGTCTCAGTTATGCCCTTCTCCAGGGACTCATCCCTCCTGACAACATGTCCAAAGTATATAAGACGCAGACTCACCATCCTTGCCTTCTAAGGAGCATTCTGAGCGCGCTTCTTCCAAGACAGATTTGTTCGTTCTTTTGGCAGCCCGTGGTATATTCAATATTCTTCGCCAACACCACAATTCAAAGGCGTCAACTTTTCTTTGGTCTTCCTTATTCATTGTCCAGCTTTCACATGCATATGATGCAATTGAAAATGGATTGGGTCAGGCGCACCTTATTCTTCAGGGTGACATCTTTGCTCTTCAACACTTCGAAGCAGTCCTTTGCAGCAGATTTGCCCAATGCAATGCGTCTTTTGATTTCTTGACTGCTGCTTCCATGGCTGTTGATCGTGGATCCAAATAAAATGAAATCCTTGACAACTTCAATCTTTTCTCCGTTTATCATGACGTTGCTCATTGGTCCAGTTGTGAGGATTTTTGTTTTCTTTATGTTGAGGTGCAATCCATACTGAAGGCTGTGGTCTTTGATCTTCATTAGTAAGTGCTTCAAGTCCTCTCACTTTCAGCAAGCAAGGTTGTGTCATCCGCATAACGCAGGTTGTTAATGAGTCTTCCTCCAATCCTCATGCCCTGTTCTTCTTCATATAGTCCAGCTTCTCGGATTATTTGTTCAGCATACAGATTAAACAGGTATGGTGAAAGAATACAACCCTGACGCACACCTTTCCTGACTTTAATCTAATCAGTATCCCCTCGTTCTGTCCGAACAACTGCCTCTAGATCTATGTAAAGATTCCTCATGAGCACAATTAAGTGCTCGGGAATTCCCATTCCTCGGAATGTTATCCATAGTTTGTTATGATCCACACAGTCGAATGCCTTTGCATAGTCAGTAAAACACAGGTAAACATCCTTCTGGTGTTCTCTGCTTTCAGCCAGGATCCATCTGACTTCAGCAATGATATCCCTGGTTCCACGTCCTCTTCTGAAACCAGCCTGAATTTCTGGCAATTCCCTGTCGATATACTGCTGCAGCTGTTTTTGAATGATCTTCAGCAAAATTTTGCTTGCGTGCGATATTAATGATATTGCTCTATAATTTCCACATTCGGTTGGATCACCTTTCTGGGGAATAGGCATAAATATGGATCTCTTCCAGTCAGTTGGCCAGGAAGCTGTCTTCCATATTTCTAGGCATAGACGAGTAAGCACCTCCAGCGCTGCATCTGTTTGTTGAAACATCTCAATTGATATTCCATCAATTCCTGGAGCCTTGTTTTTCGCCAATGCCTTCAGAGCAGCTTGGACTTCTTCCTTCAGCACCATCGGTTCCTGATCATATGCCACCTCTTGAAATGGTTGAATGTCGGCTAATTCTTTTTGGTATAATGACTCTGTGTATTCCTTCCATCTTCTTTTGATGCTTCCTGTGTCATTTAATATTTTCCCATGGAATCCTTCACTATTGCAACTCGATGCTTGAATTTTTTCTCCAGTTCTTTCGGCTTGAGAAATGCCGAGCGTGTTCTTCCCTTTTTGTTTTCCATTTCCAGCTCTTTGCACATGTCATTATAATACTTTACTTTGTCTTCTCGAGAGGCCCTTTGAAATCTTCTGTTCAGTTCTGTTTCAGTTCTTTTACTTCATCAATTCTTCCTTTTGCTTTAGCTGCTCGACACTCAAGAGCAAGTTTCAGAGTCTCCTCTGACATCCATCTTGGTCTTTTCTTTCTTTCCTGTCTTTTCAGTGACCTCTTGCTTTCTTCATGGATGATGTCCTTGATGTCATTCCACAACCTATCTGGTCTTCAGTCACTAGTGTCCAATGTGTCAAATCTATTCTTGAGATGGTCTCTAAATTCAGGTGGGATATACTCAAGGTCATATTTTGACTCTCGTGGACTTGCTCTGATTTTCTTCAGTTTCAGCTTGAACTTGCATATGAGCAAGTGATGCTCTGTTCCACAGTCAGCCTCTGGCCTTGTTCTGACTGATGATATTGAGCTTGTCCATCATCTCTTTCCACAGATGTAGTCAATTTGATTTCTGTGTGTTCCATCTGGTGAGGTCCATGTGTACAATCGCTGTTAATGTTGGTGAAAGAAGGTATTTGCAATGAAGAAGTCCTTGGTCTTGCAAAATCCTATCATTCGATCTCCGGCATTGTTTCTATCACCAAGGCCATATTTTCCAACTACTGATCCTTCTTCTTTGTTTCCAACTTTTGCATTCCAATTGCCAATAATTATCAATGCATCTTGATTGCATGTTCGATCAATTTCAGACTGCAGCAGCTGATAACAATCTTTTATTTCTTCATCTTTGGCCCTAGTGGTTGGTGCATAAATTTGAATAATAGTCGTATTAACTGGTCTTCCTTGTAGGTGTATGGATATTATCCTATCACTGACCACGTTGTACTTCAGGATAGATCTTGAAATGTTCTTTTTGACGATGAATGCAACACCATTCCTCTTCGAGTTGTCATTCTCAGCATAGTAGACTATATGATTGTCCAATTCAAAATGGCCAATACCAGTCCATTTCAGCTCACTAATGCCTAGGATATCAATGTTTATGCGTTCCATTTCATTTTTGATGATTTCCAGTTTTCCTAGACTCATACTTTGTACATTCCAGGTTCCGATTATTAATGGATGTTTGCAACTGTTTCTTCTCATTTTGAGTCATGCCACATCAGCAAATGAAGGTCCCGAAAGCTTTACTCCATCCACGTCATTAAGATCGACTCGACTTTGAGGAGGCAGCTCTTCCCCAGTCATCTTTTGAGTGCCTTCCAACCTGGGGGGCTCATCTTCCAGCACTATATCAGACAATGTTCCGCTGCTATTCATAAGGTTTTCACTGGCTGATGCTTTTCAGAAGTAGACTGCCGGGTCCTTCTTCCTAGTCTGTCTTAGTCTGGAAGCTCAGCTGAAACCTGTCCTCCATGGGTGATCCTGCTGGTATCTGAACACCGGTGGCATAGCTTCTAGCATCACAGCAACATACAAGCCCCCACAGTATGACAAACTGACAGTTGCATGGGAGTCGATACACGGGACTAATAGGGCCAACCCTTCCTTGTTCCGTGCTGTCATATGCCAGATGGACTCTGTAAGAAAGGGCATTATTTGTCTTTACTTGTTTTCTCATCAACTTTTTTTAAAATAAAATTTTACTTTTTTAGAGCAGTTTCAGGTTTACGGAAAAATTGTGCAGAAAGTACGGAGTTCTCACGTGTTCCCTTCTCCCTGCCTAACAATTTCTCCTGTTATTAACATCTTACATTCGTTTGGTTCTTTATATTTTTTAATAACAAAAGTAATACATGCCCCCTAGTTAAATACATATATTTACATATATATATATAAAGTAAAAGGTGAAAATACATCTCCTCCAAAGTCTTAGTCCCCAGAGGTAACCATTATACCCATACCTTGTTTATGAGTGGTGCAAATGGTTAACGTGCTCAGCTGCTAACTGAAAGATTAGAGGTTTGAATCCACCCAGAGGTGCCTTGAAAGGAAGGCCTGGTGATCTACTTTTGATAAATTGGCCACTGCAAACCCTATGGACCACAGGTCTACACTGACACCCATGGGTAGTCATGAGTCGGAGGCAATTTTTTTTTTAATTCTTACATATATATGGATATAGATGTGTATGCATAAATTCCCACTACGTGTCTTGTTTTGCAAGTTATTTTCCGACCTTCGCAATGCGCATATAAGTTATATGGTCGCTATGAGTCGGAATCGACTCGACGGCAGTGGCAGTGGCAGATGGGCCTCATTCTTTTTAATAGCCACAGTGTACTCCATTGCATGAGGGTACCCAAATTTATTTTACCAATTCCCTATGGATAGACACTGAAGAGGGTCCTATTTGTTTTCCCACCATCCCAAACAACACTGCAGCCGAGATCCTTGAACATTTCTCTCTCTGCACAGCGTGAGCATTGCTGTAAGACTGTCTCCTGAAAGTGGAGTTCCTGGCTCAAAGAGTGGTGACTTTTAAATTTTTGATAGACATGTCAAAGGTGCCATCAAAGAGCTGCCCCCGTTAACGCTCTGCTCACACAGCAGGTTGGACCTGGATGAGCCACACAGAGCCTTGGGAGGCAGTGGGGCTTCCTTTGCTGGGAGAATGCAAGGGCTTTGAACAACCACCCATCAGGGTGCTGCAGAGCGGCTTCCTCCGTCTAGCACTGCATTGGTCTGGGTAACCTGTCATGTGTTCCCACTAGCAGATTTTATTTTTGTACGAATCTTTTGGGGGCTGACCTTAGCTAAGAACTGCTTGAGGTTTCTTCATAGCAATAATCTGCAGCCCCCCTCCCAGGAGCCTGCTGGGGGAAAACTGGCTCAACCTCGAGCTGAACAACCAGCCTGAGGATGCAACTTCCCCTTCCTCCCCCTGGGATGGCCCTGTGAAACCCACACAAGAAACACACAGCATTTTAGAACCAGTGCCACTCTTTGTTCCCGATGTTGAGAGGCAGGGGTGCTAATTTATGCAGGCAAGTGGGAAGGACAGAGATGAGTGGAGCAGGGCGGGGACGGAAAGATGAAAGGGAAGCTGCCCAGCTGGGTCTGACCATAGAACAACACCTCTAACCACTGGTGCTGGTAGATGGAGAGGCCAGGGAGGTAGTGAGGGCCCTGGCACTGGAGGTAAGCAAGGAAATGCATTGGTGGAAGGGATTGATCAGGGGGAGGGACCATCAAGCATTTAGGGTCTCTTCTGGCAACGGGGTACAATGAGCCTAAGAATCTAAGAGTCTATAATTTTACCTCAAGATCCTGTACATTGTTGAGAATTTCTACATTCAGATTCTGGATTCTATGATTTTGTTTTGAAATGTTGTGATCTCATGATTCTGAGCCTCTGGCTCGCTGCTAAAGCTCTGGGGAGGCCAGACAGAGCAGGAGGCTCTGGAGTCAGGCTGCTGCAAACCAAATCCAACTCTTACTAGCTGTGAGACCTTGAGCACGTGACCTGACGGTGCCATGCCTCAGTTTCCTGGGCTGTGAAATGGGGAGAAAATTTTATGGGCTCATAGTGTCTTTGGGACAGTTCAATGAACAAATATCACAGGTCACTGAGAACATTGCCTGGCACACAAGAGGTGACAATAAATAATAGCTTTCCTTGTTTTCCTTATAGTTTCAATGTGATGAGTCTGTCAATTCTGAGAGCAAGGGCCGGTACTGAGCTGCTGTTCTAAGAAGCACCTCTGGGCCTGAAAGCATGCGGGGCTCCGGGGCCCAGTTTACGGGTGGCCAGCCCTCCACAGCAGGCAGCTGCTAGAAAGCAAAGCAAACACTTGGAGGGAAGGAAGCTCCCAGGGCTTCGGGAAAGCAAACAAGGGCCACTTCCTCTAGCCACACGCTGTGGACAGCTAGCGTTTCCCAGGGTTATTCCTTGGGAGTCCTCCTCGGGCACCCGGCCTGTGTTTGGACAGCTTGAGGGGCGTGGGGGCAGAGAGCCAGGCCCAGCCAGGCCAGCACAGCCCAGGCCACACCTCCATCCTGACCACGTCCTCTGTGGGGCATGAGTACGCAGCCATCCTGGCCACGTGCCCAGCTCTAACCCAGGGCCTGCTGTCTGGGGAGACCAGTCTACATGGGGCCCTGGCATGGGGTGCCGAGGCTGGGACTAAAATAACAATAACAGCAGCAATAATTAGTGTTTACTAAATGCTTACCCGGTGCCAGGCACTATTCTTAGTGCCGTATGCAGATTATTTCATTTAATTCTCATAACACCCTCTGTCATTATCCTCGTTTTCCAGATAAAGAAACTGAGGCAGAGAGACTGAGTAATTTTACAGGCAGGATTCGAGGCCAGATGGCCTACCTCCAGGCACTACACTATTAAGAAACCACATACTGCCTTTCAAGGGATAATAATGATGCCAGCAGGGGGCATTTTCTAAGCAATTTGCTTGCATTATTCCTCTCAAGTCCCATAACTACCCTATGAGGTGGGTATTATTATGAGCTCCATCTTTTAGATAAGATAAACTGAGGCACAGAGAAATGAAACCACTTGCCTGAGATTATCCAGTTAGAAAACGGATTATCTGGGATTCACACCTAGTTGGGCCAAAGCCCGTGACTTTAACCACTATCTGAGTTATCTAGTGCTGCTATAAACAGAAATACAAGTGGATGGTATTAACAAAGAGAAATTTATTCTCTCACAGTCTAGGAGGCTATAAGTCCTAATTCAGGGTGCCAGCTCCAGGGGAAGGCTTTCTCTCTCTGTTGCCTCTGGGAGAAGGTCCTTGCCATCATTCTTCCCCTGGTCTAGGAGCTTCTCAGCACAGGGACCCCGGGTCCAAAGGACACGCTCCACTCCTGGCTCTACTTTCCTGGTGGTATGAGGTCCCTCTGTTTCTCTGCTCACTTCTCTCTGTTATATCTCAAAGGAGATTGACTTAAGACACAACCTAATCTTGTAGATTGAGTCCTGCCCCATTATGTAATCCCGCGTCATTAACATCATAGAGGTAGGATTTACCATACATAGGAAAATCACATCAGATGACAAAATGGACAATCACACAATACTGGGAATCATGGCCTAGTCAAGTTGACACATATTTTTTGAGGACACAATTCAATTCATGACAGCCACTGAGCTAGCGTATTAGTTTCTTCTAGCTGCTACAAAAAATTCTCACAATTTCAGTGGCTTGAAACAACATGAATTTATTCTTTTACCATTCTGGAGGTCACAAATCCAAATCGGTTTTGCTGGGCTTGAAGTCAAGGTGTGGGCAGCACCATGTTCCTTCTGGAGGCTTTGAGGAGGAATCTGTTTCCTTGCCCTTTTCAGCTCCTGGAGGCCGCCTGTCTTCCTTGGCTTGTGGCCCCTTCCTGTATCTTCGAAATGCATCACTCCAATCTCAGCTTCCTTCATCATCACATCATCTTCTTCTCTGACCCTGACCCTCCTGCCTCTCTTATAAAGACTCTTGTGGTTACAAGAAGCCCACCTGGATAATCTAGGATCATCTCTCCATCTCAAGGTCCTTAACTTAATCACATTTGCAAAGACCCTTTTACCATATGAGGTACAAGCTCCAGGGACTAGGACGTGGACAAATTCTTAGCCTAATCCATGCATTTCCAAATGGAGGAATGGAGGCACCTCTGGCTCCAACCAGGGTCCCTCTTCCCCACCAAGCCACAGCACTTGGCCTGCACCCCTTGCAGGGGACTTAGCACACTGAGGTTTGCTTCATTGTGTGTTGTGTCCTTGACTAAACCCCACTGCTGGAGTGCGAGCTTGCTGAGGGTGGCGCTCTTGTGCCCCTCCCTCTAGCACCATCTCACAGCAGGTGCTTAATAAATGTTTGTGGGACGAATGAGCATCGGAAACTCAGAGGGTACCTATAGCTGAAAGAGTCATGGGTTGACCCCTCTAGGCCTAGCACATCATAGGTGCTCAGCAAGGCTGTGTGAATCTCAGGCGGATTAACCAACAAGCAAGGTATTCATGGGCTTCACCACACCTTTGATATGGTGAAAAACAGGTAAAATTGCACGCTACAGATTAGTAAGCACAAGTAAGCCCATGTGTACCTTGCTTATTGGGTAATCTGTCCCTGGACTGACACTAGTCCACCCACCGGGCTCTGGAACAGCGCTGAGTGGGGGGAAGTTCTGTGATGACGGAGATGGTCTGTAGCTGTGCTGCCCAACATGGAAGCCACCAGCCGCGTGTGCCTACAGAGAACCTGACATATGCCCAGTGCAACGGAGGGACTAAATTTTATTTAAATTTAAACTACCATATGGGACAGAGCAGTGATAAATCCCACCCAGGACCTGGGCTCTCCTACAGACTCAGATCCTGTTTTGGGGTCCAGCCTTAGGTTAGGCTGAATTCTCTCTCAAGGGCCCCAAATCTCCACCTGAAATTGGGTCTCTTTTCAGCCTCCCCTCCCTCTTGTCTGGTAGGTATGTTTAGAAATGTCTCAATCCCAATTTTAGGAGCTGACCTCAGCCCTTTCCCCAGTCCCATGTAAATTAGTGGGTGGGAAAAGAGAGGCCGGTCAATGAAACCCTCCTCCCCAACAGTGCCACGCTCAAGCAGCCTGTCAGGCCTGCCACCACCTTTGCCAGTACTAATAGAGGGCCCCCGGCATGCTGAGTGTGGCACATTTACCCTCAACAGCCCTGGGAGGGAGGTGCCATGATCCACAACTGACAGAGGAGGAAGACAGAGGCTTATCAAGGGACAGGACCTTTGCCAGTTCATCCAGGAGAGCAGGGGCAAACTCAGTCCCCCCGTGGGCCATCGCAGAGACTTTTCCAGAGCAAAGGAGCCCAGAATCTTGGGGTAGGAAGGAGACAAAGCCAGGTCTACCCGGGGCACTAGCAGCCCTCAGAACTCACCCACCCCCCCAAAACTGGTTCTTGGGCCTGGAGTGGCATCCCACAGACAGATGGCTACTTGGCAGTGGCAAGGCAGCCCCAGCAGTGCCAGGCCCAGTTTCTCCCAGGGCTGAGGAACAAAGGGCTTTCACGGGTGCGTAATCCAGGCCGAGGGGAGAAGAATGGTCAGGTGTATCGGGAAGCAGGTTCACATGGAAGGAAGGAGCGAGCTGTGCGAGCCTGGTTGGCAAAGGGGCCGGGTTCCGGCCCGCACTCCCCAGACGGCAGACGGTTACTGGCAGCGAGTGAAGGACCCATTTGTGTGAGATGTCAGCAGGGAGAGCAAGCCTTTTAAGGGGCAAGATCGTGTGGCTCGATATCGGGCTGGGCCTCTCCCCGGGGGGGGACCCAGGCCCCCAGTGAGGACTGTCAGCCATTGTTAACTGTGCCCTGTGTGAAGGAAAGCGGGACACAGGCGGTCAGCTGATACCTGTGCGATCTGGCCACCGGGACTCGGCTGCACCGTCTGCAGCTCCAGTTACACTCCAGGCAGGCGAGGCGGGCGTGCAGCCGGGAAGCTGCTGTCCCACCCGAAGGCCCCAGCCGCCTGTGGCAGGTGAGGCAAGGTGGCCTATCCCAGGGTGGAAGGGTGAGAAACATGAGGCCTGAGGATGCCAGGAGGGGCACCCCCTGGGGGCCTTATCCAGCCGTCCCAGAGGCCACCTTAAAACCCCCAGGCGCGAGATCACGTACGGCAAGAAGACAGGACAACTGCTCCCAGGGACTTCTAGACTACATCACCTGACCACATGGAAGAGGAAGTCTAGAAGAATGTGGGGAAATTAAACCTTTCTTGAAGGATGGAGGTGAGCATGCAGCAACTTTCAGGTATGTGCAGGTAAACCAGCTCTCCCGTACCAGCTGCTGTCGAGTGGATTCCAAGTCATGGTGACCCCATGTGTGTCAGAATAGAACTGTGCTATGGCCATAGGGTTTTCAAGGTGGGGGCCTTCTGAAAGCAGATTGCCAGGCCTTTCTTCAGAGGTGCCTATGGGTGAATCTGAACCTCCAACTTTTCAGTTAGTGGTTAAGCTCAGGGGAAGAGAAAAAAGCCCAATTTGTAATGCTGCCAATTTCCATCGTGTAAATGCTGTTATCCTGGCTAATTTCAAGCTACCAATGGTTTAACAACGAGTTTACAGACTTCCTGAATATTTAACAATCAGCTGTCACAGGCCAGTAGGAGTGTGCTGTGGTACACCACTGAAATGTAACTTTCCACAGGACACGTGGGGGTTTTGCCACCTCTGGGTAATGACAGTTGTTGCAAATGGTTAATAATCTCGGCTGCTAACTGACAGGTTGGTAGTTCAGGTTCATCCAGAGGTGCCATGTTAGAAAGCCTGGCGATCTCCTTCTGAAAACTCAGCCATTAAAAACCCTACGGAGCACAGTTCTACCCTGACACACATGGGGTCACCATGAGTCAGAATGGACTCTGCAACAACCAGACAGGTAACGGCAGTGACTGAGCATTGCTGAAAACTGATAGCTTATTTAACAAGCATTTGCTATGTGCCAGCTTTGGCAATTGTTAACGTGTTTAACGCTCATAACAACCCCGTGTGGTAGGTATTATAATAACTGCCACCTCATTTTACAGGGAGGGAGGCTGAGGCACAGGGAGGCTGAATAACTTGTCTCACAGCACACAGCTGTTATATGGCAGAGCTGGCGTTTGAATCCAGCCTGACCCCAGAGTCCCTGCTCTGAACCAAGACCCCCCACGGCATGGTTAAAGTCACAACTATTTGCTCAGCACTGAGCAGGTGCAGGGTATGGTGCTCAGTGGATTCTCGCATTTAATCTGTGTTATTCCCATTTTACAGAAACTAAGACTCAAAAAAACATTTTTTTTTTTAAGACTCAGCGCCAGGAAGTGCCATGCCTGGTGAACCAGTCAGATGGGTAATTAATAAAGGGGTGCGGGCAGGGTTAAGGGAAGTCAGCCAGGGAAGGTGAGGCACGGGGTCCGGCAGCAGGGGGGAACCATTCTTGGAAATCATTAGGGCAGCTGGAGCCACAGGAGCTTGGCCTCTGGTGGAGGAGGAAGCTACAGCCTACAGCAGTCAGCCAGGAGGGACCAGGAGCTCCGCCCACATTGGGACCTCCGTTCTGGCCAACAGAAGCCTGTGGGCTGGGAACCCACTGATACAGCCCCAAGGGCACAGAGCAGGGTGGAGGAGGGCCCCGAATGGATCTGGAGGGGCCAATGGAGAATTCCCAGCCCAGCTGCCCATGGGGGAGCTACTAAGTGCTGGGGCTCAGTCCTGCAGCGCGCACTCACTGAACCAGCTTGGCCTCACTTCTTCCAGCACCTGCCATCCAGTACCTAGTGTTGGGTGCAGGGAGGACTCCACGTCCTGGAGAACATCAGGTCCTCCATCTAATAAACGCTTGTTCATCCATTATTCTTCTTCATGCCCAGTGGTTTGAAGACGCCCTGCTAGATGCTTTGCTGGATACAGACTGAACCAAATAAGCTCCAGAGGTGCCGGAAACATTCTATCCTCCACCAGCTGCAGGCCCCTTCCCCCAGCCACTCAGTCACTCATCTGCGGGTCATCGTCTGGACGCTTAACATTCGAGTCATTTTACAAATTGAAGATGTCCTTGATGACACTGAATATAGTACATACATATATATGACACGAATTACATACGTGTATGTACGTGGATAAGAGTCCCTAGGTGGTGCAAATGTTTAACGCGATCGGCTGCTAACCAAAAGGTTGGAGGTTCAAATCCTCCCAGAGGTGCCTCAGAAAAAAGGCCTGGAGATCTACTTCTGAAAAACTAGCCATTGAAAACCCTAGGGAGTATGCACTGTTCTATTCTGACATACCTGGGGTCACCATGAGTTGGAATTGACTCCCAGGCAACTGGCATCCCAAATATTATTTCAGCACATGGCACCAGCCACACAAGTGGCTGGTGGTCATTGTATTATTGGACAGAACAGGTTAATGAATAAATGCGTGCATGAATGAACAAGTGAGATTTCACTTCAACCTGGAGAAATCAAAAGAGACTTCCTGGAGGAGGAAGTATTAGCATTGGATAGCCAAGAAGAACTTGGACATGTGGATTTGGACATGTGGTCTCCCAGGCTCACACTCTTCCTATTCTGGAGATGGGGAAACTGAGGCCCAGAGAAGTTGTGAACTAGAAGCCTTAGCATGAGTTACAAGGAGAGGGCACAGTATTTAGAAGGTGAGGAGAGAACAGGTATGATCCCTGGTGCCACACACGGGATGGGTGAGAGTGAGGGAATGAGTGCCTGTGTGAACAGTGTCAAGGAGGCAGGGAGGGCAAGAGAAAAGGGAGGGCGAGGAATTAGAGAAAGGAGGTGGAGAGCCCCGAAGGGAAATCATCTGCAGCTTTAAAAGATTTGGCTACATCCTGCTGCTGCTTAAGATGCTAGGCCTGCAGTCGCCATGGTAACAGGAGAAAATCACAGAGCAATTTGTAATCAGCAGTGGTTCCCGCTGTTCCCTGGGAACGTTGTTCCCAGCCAAAGGCTGCATCTCTGAGCGGGAGGGGGCCTGCAGATCCAGGAGTGTAGCCCCTACCCAACACTTGAGACACTCTGTGTCATCCTCCCTGGGAGGCTGTCTATCCACAGCTCATGTAGCTTCCTGAAAGAGGAGTTGCTGGTCAGCCTGCCCGATCCCTGCCTGGGAGAGTGCTCTCCCTCTCTCTAAGCTGGAGGCTGCCCCTCTGCCCTCTAGGCCTACAGCCCCACCTCCTCCCCCTGCCCTAGGGCATCCTGCAGAGACTGGTCAGCAACCACATTCTCCGGACTGAACCCACGTATCTCCCCAGCCCCTCTTACCAAATGCTGTCTCCAGGCTTCTCCCAATTCTGGGTGGTTCCTCTCAACCACTGGGGTTTTTTTGAGGGTTCCTCTCAACCAGTCCCAGGCATAAGATGCGGGGAGACTCTGAGAAGCATAAAGCACAAATGTCACCTCCCTCATTCTAGATATAGACCTTAATTAATAGAACCTGAGTTCAAGCTGGCTTTTCTGCCCACGCGCAGGTAGCTCTCATGGAATGGTTGCTGAAACTCCTAAATCACCCCCTTCCCAACTGTTTCCCTCATCAGAGCTTGTCTGGTTGCTTTCAAGGTCCAAAAGCAGACTGCGATGTTTTGTTCTGCTCCAATTTGCTGGATTGACAACTCTCCCATCTGGAAATGCCTTCTTTCATACCTCAGTTTCCTTCTGCTCTCTGACCACTCTTCCTCACTTTCCTTTGCTGAATCTTCCTTACCTTCTATCCTCAAAGGACTGATGAGCTACAGGGCCCAGTGTGGGACCACCTCCCTGCTGTCTCCATGTCTGTCTCAGATGACTTCATCCATTGCTGCGATGAGCCTTTCAAGGGTGACTTACCCTAATGAGACTCAGGCACCCACCCCCTGCATGTCCTGTCCACTTGAGGGTCTCACAGGCACCTCCAGCTCAACGAGGCCAATGTGGAACTCCTGACCAGTCTCTCCAACCATAACCTTGGGCATCACTTCTCATTTGCCATTTTCCCTCACCTCCCATGTTTTAAACCTTGAGCCTATGATTTCTCTCTGCTCAATAGATCTTGACTCCATCTACCCCTTCCTCCTCCACGACCACCACCTGGAGTCACCACAGTCACCACTCATCCAGGTGGCTACAGGAGCCTTCTAATGAGTCCCCGGCTTCCACTCCTACAAATATTCTCCACAAAGCAAGCAGAGGTGTCATGACCCAGCTTAAAGCCATCTAGTGTTTCCCACCCCACCCGGAATCAAGCCCAAATCCCTCACGACAGCCTCAGGCTCCATGTGATCTGGTCCCAGTGAGTCTCCAGGGTCACCCCCTGCACCCCAGCCCACAGGCCCTGTTTCTTGGCCCCCGAAAGGTTGAAGGGCCCTTGCACGTGCTGTTCCCTCCACTGGGATGCCATTCCCCCAACTCTGCAGAGTGAGGTCTTTGCCCCCATTCTGGCTCAATTTCATCTCCTCCTGAGAGAGACCTCCTTCAGCACCAAATCCAGGCAAGCCCTTGCTTCCCACTGCCCCCACCCAACTGCTGCACTTCCCTGCTCCTGCATCTTTCTCACTTCCATTATCACCATGCAAGGTTTCAGTATGCATTTGTTTGTCTGTCCTCATCCGTTTGATGGGGTCTCCCCCACGAGACTGGGAGAACCTAGGGTCAAAGATTGGGCTGCTCTGTTTAGTCTACCCAACACTTGGCTCAGTGCCCAATATACAGCAGGTGCTCAATAAATGCTCTGAGAGTGAGTACACTGCCCATCTGTGCTCCACCACAAAGAACTGTCTAGATTTCTGAGGGATATGAATCAGAGTCAGTACAAAGGTGGTTCCTGTGAAGTAGAGGTCAGACATACCTCCACTCCCCAACCTCTTCCCCGTTTCTGACACCAGCCATTCCCCCTATGGCACTCTCTACTTCACTGCTAGGTTTGATTATTTGTTGCAATCAGGGCTTCTGAGGGTTCCTTTCAGTTTCTAACAAGTTCTCTACTGAGAATTTGCATTTCTAACAAGCTCCCAGGAAGTTACACATAAGAATCACCTATGGATCTTGTTAAAATATAGATTCTGATTCAGTTTATCTGGGATAGAAATGCAAATTCTCAGCAGGGGTTCAAACTGAAACAAACTGGTTCAAAACCTTGGTTGCAATGGCCACACAGAACTCACAGATCATACTCACAGCTATGTGGTTTACTAGGGAAGTAACAGGCTACAACTCAGGTTCAGGATCAACTCGGAAGTAAGAGGAACAACTCGAGATCAGGGTCAGAAAACACATAGGTAAGTTTGGAAGCTTCTCCCGAGGTGGAGAGCATAACCCTTTCCTCCTGAGTGCAGGACAGCTTCCAACCAGGACAGCTCTCTTAGCTACTCTCAGCCGAGCAAGCAGGCAGGCACCCTCCTGGCTGTGCATGCACGCCCTGCCTTCGGCCTCCCCACTTTCAGCCTTTCCCCTGCTAACTGGCCCAGCTCATAGCATGTAGCAGCTTCCTCAGCTGCTACTCTTTCTAGCAGCAGCTTTCTGCCATCACCGCGGGCTCTGCCACACGGCCTCTTCCAGGCCTCTAGCCACTGGCTCTGCCACAGGGTCCCTTCTAGCTTCTCACCATCTTCAGTGTTACAGGTCCTGACCCTCATTACGGCTCTTTTAGGAGGTTCCTCACCTCCTCACTCTTGGCTTCTCTCTTCTCTGGAAAACCTCTGTGGGGTTGGCCACTTATATAAGCAAGCTCCTTGCCAATTTCAAGGCTTGCCCCTCCCAGTGGGACCACAAACTGACCAATCCCCTTGGTGGGTTGCAAGTCACTCAATCCTACTGGGTGGCTTTACACACCACTGATGGAAACCCTGGTGGCATGGTGGTTAAGAGCTACAGTGGCTAACCAAAAGGTCAACAGTTCAAATCCACCAGGCTCTCCCTGGAAACTCTATAGTGCAGTTCTACTCTGTCTTATAGGGTCACCACGAGTCAGAATTTTCTCCACAGCAATGAGTCAGTTTTTAGGTTATTTGAATAGTAAACCGTCGAATCCCTGCAAGGTGCATAAA
Organism: Elephas maximus indicus; assembly: GCF_024166365.1. Lineage (NCBI taxonomy): Eukaryota > Metazoa > Chordata > Mammalia > Proboscidea > Elephantidae > Elephas > Elephas maximus. The sequence goes on from NC_064838.1 coordinate 40,114,143, forward strand.
ATAGACTAATCACAGGGCAGATTGTGGCCAGGGCCAGATAAAAGTATCAAACCATCCAGTTGGTTACAGCTTACCCAAGAAGTGTCAAACAACCTGGACAAAAGTAACAAATCCTCTGGGGTAGAAAACAACCCGGAAACAGCCCATCTTCCCAAGTTGCTTCCCCAAAGAACTAGGGCAATGCTAACTCCTCAGGGTCTGGGGAAAACATCTCCCAAACAGTTTTTCCAAAGTATCAAGGAAAAAGCCACATAAAGGAGCTCATTTCACCATACCATCCTACCAGCTCGTCTCAAACTGCAGCTTCTTTCCTGTGTCCACAAGCTTCAGAGACTAGCACCAGCTATTTATCAGCTCTGTGACCCCAAGCAGGTCACTCTGCCTCTCTGGGGTCAGTTTCCCCTTCTGAAGCTCCCTTCATAGCCTGGGTGATAAAGAGAAAGAAAGGGATCCCCGGAGTCCTGGCTCAGGACTCCGAGTGCAGGTATCCAGGCAGGGCCTCTATGGGACCCCTGTATCATTCTGCAGCTCCAGGGGCCTTTTCCCCCAGACCTGGGCTGGCGCGATCTCTGCTCCCTTCAGGCACCAGCAAAGCACACACACAGCTTCTGTGGTCAGGGCCTGCTCCAGAGTCTGGGCCCCTGAAGCTCTGGGGGTGGGGGGGCACTAAGGGACACAGGTTTGTCCTACTCTGGGCCAACCAGAGCTGCTGCATGCAGGACCACGAGAGTTAAGGCTTTACCAAGTATGTTCTGAAGGGCCAAGGCACTAACAATTATCCTCACCATCACCCCCGACAGCTATGTGACCAGTGCATTTTCCCCATTTTATAGATGAGAAAACTGAGACTCAGTGAGAAATGACTTGGCCAAGGCCACACAGCATGTAAAAATGGGAAGCAACGGGGCCAGCATCCTTAAGCAAACAGATCCAATCCAAGGCCAGGGAAAGAACAGATCTGGGGGCTTTGTGGCTGGACCCGGTAGCACCAGAGCAGAGACAGGGTGTCTTAGGAGAGAGGGTCCCTGGAGCACCTCTGGACCAGGGGAAGATGGGCTTCAGACTCTAGAGTTCACTTATTGTGTGACCTTGGGCAAGACCCTCCCTCCTCCAGGCCTTAGTTTCCAATTTTAGAAAATGGAGCTGCCAAGCCAACCTGGAGGGCTAGAAAGAGGCTCAGATGAAGCAATGGATGGGTGTGAGGGAGAAACTGGGGGTGAGAACGGGAGGCAGACCCCACCGTGTCCTCTGCCACCCCAGCCCCCGTTATCTCTGAGGTTGCTCCCATGCTCAATAACTCACACTGTGGTCCATTACCACCTGTCCCAACTCCGGCCCTGGAAGTTGTCCAATCGCAAATGGAAAGGAGCCGGGGGTTGGCAGAGCAAGAGAGCCTGTGGTTCTGAGGATGGGAGCCTCCCCCAATCAATGGGGTCTGGTGAGGACAAGGAGAGCCGTGTGCAGTCTCTCACCCTCCCCCCACCCCCACCCCCGACCTGGGAACTGCGCTTTAATGCTTGCAGACACTGACCTTCCCAGCCCCTTGCTGTATCTGCACACAGGCCCTTGGTGCAGGGATGCTGGACTTGCCCTGGAGAAAACGAGGCTGGAGAGGGGAATGGCCTCACCTAAGACCCTACAGATAGAGCCAGCCAGATTCTGGATCACGAGCTCTTCCCAGCTGCCTCTCCTGGGGCCTTTCACCCAAGGGAGTGGGTTTTTATTTGCGAGGGAACCCACAGACCCCTGAAGAAAGTGTGGACAGATCCCCTAACTAAACTTCTGCAAGAGGCTGGTGCAAGTCTCAGCTCAGCCACGCTCTCCCTATGTGTCTTTGGATGAGTGGCCTTTGCTTCCACATCTGTAAAATGGGGTTCAGCATGGGAAGGTTTACCATAAGGAGTCAATCTTTGGGACCCCTTCCTGGCTTAGGAGAAATCCATCTAGCTCTTTCCCACTCCTAGCATTCTAGGGGCTTATGCCCCCTAGCCCTTAGAGATGTGCTGTCCAGCACCGTAGCCACCACCATGTGGCCCCTGAGCCCTGGAAATGGGGTTGATCCAAAGTGAGTTGGGCTGAAGGTGTAAAATGCACACCAGATTTCAAAGGCTTGTTTTTGTTGTTGTTAGGTGCCGTTGAGTCGGTTCTGACTCAGAGTGACCCTACGTACAACAGAAGAAAACACTGTCCCGTCCTGCGCCATCCTCATGATTGTTGCAGCCATCGTGTCCATCCATCTCTTTGAGGGCCTTTCTCTTTTTCACTGACCTTCTACGTTACCAAGCATGATGTCTTTCTCCAGAGACTGGTCCTCCTGACAACATGTCCAAAGTATATGAGTCAAAGTTTCACCATCCTTGCTTCTAAGGAGCGTTCTGGCTGTACTTCCTCCAAGACAAATTTGTTGGTTCTTCTGGCAGCCCATGGTATATTCTATATTCTTTGCCAACACTATAATTCCAAGGCACCAATTCTTCTTCGGTCTTCCTTATTCACTGTCCAGCTTTTGCATGCATATGAAGTGATGGAAAATACCATGGCTTGGGTTAGGCACACCTTAGGCTTCAAGGTGACATCTTTGCTTCTTAACACTTTAAAGAGGTCTTTTGCAGCAGATTTGCCCATTTGATTTCCTGACTGCTGCTTCCATGAGCATTGATTGTGGATCCAAGTAAAATGAAATCCTTGACAACTTCAACCTTTTCTCCATTTATCATGAAGTTGCTTATCGGCCCAGTCGTGAGGATTTTTGTTTATGTTGAGGTTTGTGATCTGTACTGAAGGCTATAGTCTTTGATGTTAGATATAAAACAGGCTTAGTATGAAAAAAAGAATGTAAACTATCTCATTAATACTATTTTAAATATTGATTACATGTTCAAATGTTAATATTTTGGGTAGATTAAGTTACAGAAAGGATTTCCTAGGTGGCGTAAACAGTTAAGCACTCTACTACGAGCTGAAAGGTTGGTGGTTCAAACCCACCCAGAGGTGCCTTGAAAGACAGGCCTGGCAATATGCTTCCGAAAGGTCACAGTCTGGAGAACTCTATGGAGCAGTTCTACTTTGCACACAAGGGGATACCATGAGTTGGAATCGACAACTAAAAACAAGTTACATAAGCTATATTATTAGAATTAATTTCACCTGTTTCTTTTTTTTTTTTTAATGTGGCTACCAGAATATTCTAATCACAGATGATGCTCACACTCTCTGTCTGTTGGACACCATTGCTTTTGCACTCGCCTCCACAGCCCAGAAGTCTGCTTCCAAACCATGCTTCCCCCCTAGCTGCCTGGCTGCTTGACTTCCGGTGCCAGGTCTGTGAAGTCTCCACCTAGGGCTACTGAGAGATGCTGGGAGAATGCAGGTTGAGTGCTTACAGCAAACACTCAAGCATGCTCCCTGTCCTGTGGTTATTGTTATTGTCAGCGCTGCTGTTATGACCAGCTGAGGCCCAGAGAGAAGGCACCTGGCCTTGGAGAGCAGGGAAGAGGAACCACCAGTCCCCCTTCCCAAGGCAGGAGTCTGCCCACAACCCTGATGTCCAGGCCTCCGTGGCAGGAGGGGGAGGGGAGAGGCAGCTGGGGAAGCCCTTTGAATCGCTCAGGTCCAGTCGCCTCACACAATAGCATTACTGACCAGGCCAAGGCTGGGCGGCCCCTGGCGGGCCTGGCCTCTATCTGCTTAGCATACCAGGCGGGGGCCCCCACCCCCTCCCCAGAGGCTTCCAGGAGCAACCATAATGTCCCGATTGTCATACAATGCCATGATGGAGGGCCCTGTCACATTTTTGTTCCCGTTACTGGGGTCCCCATTCACGGCCACTGTCACCGTGCTCTGAACAAGCCAGGCTGGCTGGGCCGCCTCCTTTGCATTAAAATAGGATGAGAAATAAGCCTTCTCCGCTGTTCAGCTGGGCAGAAAACGGGATTAGGCCAAGGGACAGAACTAAAGGCCCCTAGTGGGGCCGCCCCAGGGGAGGTGGTGTCGGCTGCTGCCCGCTCTGGCCTGGGTTCCCAGATGGCCCGCAGGCACACGGCATCTCTCCCTGGGCCTCAGTTTCCCTGGCTCTAAAAGAAGGAGGGATGTGTATCTACATGTGAGTGTGTAGCATGAGTGTGTGCGCATGAAAGGACTTTGTTGATCTTGTCCACCACTCTATCCCCAGTTTCCTAGCCCATGATAGATACCACTGGCTAACAGTTAAAATTTACTGAGTACTTACTGTGTGCCAGGCACTGTTCTAAACTCTTCATGTTCCTTAGCTCATTACAGAACTCTCTGAGGTAGATAAAGGTACGATTTATCATTATCCCCATTTTACAGTTGCAGAACCCGGGACATCATGAAGTGAGGTAGCTTATGCAGGGCAGAGCTGGGAAGTGGATCAGGGCAGTCTGGCTCCAGAGCCCACACTCAACCACTTTACTACACTGCCTCTTGCTGACTCCTACAAGCCAGACATCATAGGCACAATCTCTATATCACACATGGAGAGGCATGGAGATGCCTTTCCTCACCCAAGCTCACTCAGCTGGCAAGAGAAAGTACAGACTTCAACCACTGGGTGTCCAGCTCCAAATCCCATGCTTCTCTGCCTCCATGGCCTGGCCTCTAATGCCGAGGGGGCCCAGGTGATAAGAGGGAAAGCAAAGAGGAAGTGGGCTGCAGGGGAGACAGAAGGAGTGGTGAGGAGTGTGGTCAACAGCAAGCAGACGCCCATCTGAGGGTTGCAGATGCAGCATGGTGAGCACTGTGAGGCCATATAAAACACACCAAGGGCCACCAGGTTCAGACCTCTGATTTGGTCCACCCCCTAAGGGCACAGGGGAAGCCAACTTCCCCATACCCCTGCCTCTGGGTTCTCCAACCTGCCCCAAGCCAACCCTTGCCAGGATCAGTTTGGATTTGACCTAAGTCCCTCTGGCTGAAGTTTTAGCCCAGGGCCTGTGAGGGGGCCACAGTTCATGGGTGGGGTGGCAGATGGGTAACAGTGTTCGACCAAAGCCTGCCGCCCAGCTTCGTACTGTTCTCCTCATCTTGGCATTAAACACCAGATGGAAGGCATCCCTGCAAACTGCTCTGGCCTGGGCCCCAGAGCCGCTGACGGGGAGCCCATCGTAGACCCAGCGACATTTGTGGCAGCTGTAAGCACAGTTGAGTTGGTGACCCTATGATCTGTATGCAGTTGCAGGCCATTACTGAAATTACAGTTAACCACTGGCACCTGTAATTAGATGTTTTCATGAATTAGGGCCCAACATATTCATATCAAATTTGTAAGTTTTGCCCCTCTCCCACTCTGGCACTTTTCCCAGCCACCCGGAGTGGGGGTGGGTCCAAGACTCACTGCGGCCCAGGTGCATCGAGGCCCTGTGTTGGCTTCAGCCAGAGGCTTTGCCACACCCCGGACCTGGAGGCTGTGGAGCCCTTGAGAAATTGACTTATAGGGAATGGTGGCTACCAGTGGAGGTCTGGCCTAGGACCATGATCAAACTTTGTTGCCCACAAGAATGTCAGCTCCTTGAGGGCAGGGATTGCTTCCTACACATTGCTCTGAGCACATAGCATGTGTTCACTCCATAAATATTTACTGAACACCCACTGTGTGCCGGGCCCTCCACTGGTTACAACTGCTGAGGTTTCAACAGTGAAAATCCCTGCCCTCATGGAGCTGGTAGTCGAATAACAATAACAAAAAAAAACCAAACCCAGTGCCATGGAGTCGATTCTGACTCATAGCAACCCTATAGGACAGAGTAGAACTGCCACGTAGAGTTTCCAAGGAGCACCTGGCGGATTTGAACTGCCGACCCTTGCGTTAGCAGCTGTAGCACTTAACCACTGCGCCACCAGGGTTTCCTAACAATAACAATGAGATGAGTAATCTGTTGTGGCGTCTTATACTGTGATAGAGGCTAAGGAGAAGTGAGGGAGTCCTTGGGTGATCCGAACAGTTAACACACCTGGCTGCTAAGTGAAAGGTTCGCAATTCGAGTCCACCCGGAGGCTCCTTGGAAGAAAGGCCTGGAGATCAGCTTTGAAAAATTAGCCATTGGAAGCCCATGGAGCACAGTTCTCTGGCACACATGGAGTCACACGATCTAAATTGACTTGATGGCAACTGGTTTTTTTTGTTTTTTTTTTCAATGGAGCTGGGAAAGAGTGTTGATATTTTAGACATGGTAGCCAGAGAAGGCCCCCCTGAGGAAGTAAAGGTCTTTGGAGATGAGGCACTGGGCCAAGGGCAGACCTGGGAAAGGGCTTTCCAGGGGCGGCAACAGCCAGTGCAAATGTCCTGGGGCAGGAGTGTGCCAGGCAAGCCAAGGAGTACCACGTGAGCAGAGTGCAGTGATGGAGGGGTGAGGCCAGAGAGGTCATGAGGAATCCAATCACGGGGGCCTTCTGGGCCATGGTGAGACTTTGGTGGGCACTTGAAAAGTATGTGTTAAATGAATGAATGGAACTGGAAGGAACCTGACCACTTGGGTGTCTGAACAGTCTTTTTAAGCATTTAGTTTCTTCTTGCATTTTAAGCTCAAACCCTGACCACTCACTCTCTGGCGGAAGGTCAGCTGAGCGCTGTGTAGGTGTTGTCCCATAGCCCCATGAGGAAGCTGCTAAGATCCCATAACACCGGCTCTCCCAGAGTCATTGTTGGAGCCTGAACTCAATGCCTCGTGGCCTCAGGAGGCAGGCCAACCCAGGGCTGAAGTTCAAAGACCCAGACCTGCCTGCCCATGGTTAAGTTCCAGCTTTGTCATACTCTAGCTGTGCAGCTTAGGTGGGACAGGTTACCAAACCACCATGCACCTCAGCTTCCTCGTCTAAAAAGGGGTAAGATGGCACCCACCTCTAAGTGTTGTGACAGACACCCAGCCTGGCACCTGTCACACAGTAAACAATCGAATCCTGTGAGTTAGCATTATCATTGGCTCTGCTCCTCTCTGGCCACGTGACCCTGGGCAAGTCCTTTCATGTCTCTGAGCCTCGGTTTCCTGATGTAGAGGTGTCCGTGGGTGGGGAAAGCAGGCTTGTGCTAAGTGGTGAGTGTGTGATGTGTGTACCAGTGTTGGTTATTGCTGCGGTGAGGCCACTCAAGCCAGGCCTCCCGAGGATGCCCTCCTGATACCCTCAAGCATGATGGGGCTGAAAGGAGACAAAAGAAAAATCATCAATGCTTGGAAATCATGGATGAGTTACACGAAAATTACTTTAAGCCCTGTTTGTTGGGTGCTGTAGGGTCAGTTTTGACTTACAGCGATCCCATGTGACAGAGTAGAACTGCCCCATAAGATTTTCTTGACTGTAATTTTTATGGAAGCAGATTGGCAGGTCTTTCTCCTGCAGAGCCAGTGGGTGGGCTCAAACCACCCACCTTTTGATTAGTAGCCAAGTGCTTAACTGTTGTGCCACCTTGAGAATAATTTGAATCAGCAATGGGATAGTACCCCCAAAAAAGAAAGGCCTCAGTTCAGGTCATATTAACCAAGGTCTACACCTAACATAAAGGAGGTGATTGTTCAATTTGGTTCTGTACTAGGTAGCGTCTCCTTGTAAGAAATTGGGTCTTACTCTGGAGGACAAACAGGACTATCTTAGCATATATTCAGAAGAGGGGAGGATATAGGCAAGAGATGGCAGCCAAGGAGCAGCCAAGGAGGAGCCTAGGAGGAGGGAAGTCACAAGGAGTAAGACTCTAGCTCCCAAAAGTATCCTCACTGCCAGAATACATAGGGACTAAATGGGCTGCTTAGGTGGGTATGGGGCGGGGGGTAAGGGAGTTGCAAGGAAGGTTAGAGGGCATGGCATGGCACTAGGGAGCAAGTCCCACGTCTTGTTAGGGGTTTGGGCCCTTGAACCATGATGTTCCTACACTCCCCTCTCCATGAGATTTGGGCTTATAGAGGCAAGACAGCAGGCAACACAGCAAGTTGTTTAGGCTTATGGATTTCAGAAGAGGCCAACTGGCTTCTCTAGGCCTCAGTTTCCCCATCTCTAATAGTACTCTCTTCATAGTGTTGTCATAAGGATCCACAACTAAATGTAGGTAAAATGCTAAGAATAGCACCTGGCAGTATTATTTGGGGTTAAGGTGCGGGTTGCAGGACTCTGTGTGAGGATCTTGGGGAGGGGGTTAGATGAGGTCCCACCCCACCCCAAATTGTCATGCCACACAGGCACCGAGCTGTCTCCTGGGAATTGGCTTCTCCCCACCTCTGGGCCACCAAGGGATTCCCCTGAGAGTTGCCACTGCCTCAGGCGATGGTGAATGGGCGCTTTGTGTCTCCACTGTGGCCTGTTGCTGCATGCCTGGCCCTGCCAACCGTGCTCATCCTGGCTCCTTCCCCGACCCCAGATCAGGCCTTCTTCCTCCCCAAGAGACACAGTGCCTCCGGGCGGGCCCAGCCGAACTTTCTTCCTCACACGCTCCAGCCCCACAAGTGGCCTGGCTTCCTGAAGGGCAGACGGCCGGGCTAGGAGAAAGGTGGGGTAAAAGAGGCCCAAGGCCCTGCATCCCCAGAGACCCCTCCCCACCTCCCCATCCCCTGTGATCTGCTAAGAAGTTGTCCCTCACCCACCAGAAGATGCTCCATTTTCTGCTCCCACCTGACCCCTTCCCTGTTGGGCTGGCTTCGGGCTCCAGAGCAGAGCATTCCAGGGGACCCCGGGGTGCTGACCGCAGAATCACTGCTGGGATTCACTGCGCAGATTCGGGGCCCTATTCCAGACCTACCAAATCCAAAACCCCAGGGGCAAACGTCACGAATCTGCATTTATAACCAAGCCAGTAACTCATGAATCTGCATGTTTAACGAGGCCAGTGACACAGGTGCAGACTACAGCTTGAAAATCGCACTCTTAGCCGGTTTAGAGTCTTTCCTGGATTCGGTAGATTGAGAACTTGACAACCACAGACTCAACCGTTAGGAGATGAGGTCCAAGTCCTCTTGCTCAGCTTTATTTAAACACTTTAGCATTGTAGCATCTTTTTGTATTTTTAGAACTTTACTGTAGTCAGAGCTTTTAGCACTCTGGAATGTTCCAATTTTGGTGGGAAGGGAGAATGTTCAGAATCCTTAGACCATCCCAGGGTTTCGATTTAATGTAAAGAATCATTCCAACTCTAGAGCGCTCAGAGACTTTAGAGCAGGGTTTCTCAAATTTCAGACACTCCGGTATCTCCTGCAGAACTATTGCTTTCTTCACGCTGTCACTACTTTTTTCTTGTTTTTGTCAGTCAGGTACCACTTCTCTTTTTTAACTTATTATTTTGGTATCATTTTAGACTTACAAAGACAGTACAAAGATTTCCTATACAGCCTTCACCAAATCAAGCCACTGCCATTGAGTTGATTCCGACTTATAGCGACCCTACAGGACAGAGTAGAACTGCCCCCACAGAGTTTCCAAGGAGCACCTGGTGGATTCAAACTGCCGACCTCTTTGTTACCAGATGTAGCTCTTAACCACCACGCCACCAGGGTTTCCAGAGCCTTCACCAGCTTCCCCTAACTGCATAACCATAGTGCAATTACTGAAATCAGTAAACTGACATAGAAAAACGCCATTAACTAATCTACAGACCTTATTTGAATTTTATCAACTTTCCCACTACTTTTCTTTGTTCAGGGTCCCTAGGTGTCATAAACAATTTTCACTCAGGTCCCTATGAGTTGGAATCAACTCAATGGCAGTGGGTTTTTTTGGTTTGATTAACCTGAAGGTTGGCGGTTCTAACCCACCCAGTGGTACCATGGAAGAAAGGTCTGGCAATCTGCTGCTGTTAAGATCACGGCCAAGAAAACCCTATGGAGCAGTTCTACTCTTTAACACACGGGGTCACCGTGAATCAGAATCAACTCAATGGCAACAGGTTTTATTTTAGTTTTCTGGGGGGGAGTCCTTTGTTCTGGCCCAGAATCCAAACCAGAATTTTATATTGTATTCCATTGTCATGTCTCCTCAGTCTCCACCAATTTGGGATCAATCTCTCAGTCTTTTTTTTTTTTTTTTTTTTGTCTTTTATGTTTTATTTTGTGTTTTAAAAGAACACTGATGTGTTATCTTATAGGATGTCCTTCATTTGGGTTTGCCTGATGTCTTTTCATTACGCATTTTGTGCAAGAATGCCACAGAAGTGATACCGTGCCCTTCTGAGGGAATGATATCAGGGGTATATGATGTTGATATGTCATATTGCTATCCACCTCTACTGTCATTTGTATTTTTTTTTTAATTGAGCCTCCTTTTTAATTTACTGCTTTAACCTAAATATAAGCAATAGTATCCACGAAACTGTGGTGGGTTTGCTATGCTACAATTATTAAAATAGAAAATATACTTTCCTTGTGCCACCTAAAATCATTTTGATGATCTCCAGGGCTAAGTGTACCACATTTTGACAGAGGTTGCTTTAGATGGTTTAGGATCTTTGGAACTGCAGAATGTTGAGTTTGGCATTTTTAGTTTTTGTATTTAAAGAATCTTCGGGAGCAGAGGGCTGGGGGGACCATGGTCTTGGGGAACATCTAGCTCAACTGGCATAACACAGGTTATAAAAAAAAATGTTCTACATTCTACTTTGGTGAGTAACATCTGGGGTCTTAGAAGCCTGTGAGCAGCCAGCCAGGATACTACACTGGTCTCACCCCTTCAGGAGCAAGGGAGAATGAAGAAAACTGAACACACGAAGGAAAGATTAGTCCATAGGAGTAATGAACCACAACTACCATGGCCTCTACCAGACTGAGTCCAGTACAACTAGATGGTACCTGGCTACCACCACTGACTGCTCTGACAGAGATCACAATAAAGGGTCCTGGACAGAGCTGGAGAAAAATGTAGAACAAAATTCTAACTCACACAAAAAAAGAACAGACTTACTAGTCTGACAGAGGCTGGAGAAACCCCGAGAGTATGGCCCCCGAATAGCCTTTTAGCTCAGTAATGAAGTCACCCCTGAGGTTCACCCTTCATTCAAAATTAGACAGGCCCATGAAACAAAATAAGACTAAAGGAGCACACCAGCCCAGGGGCAAGGACTAGAAGGCAGGAGGGGACAGGAAAGCTGGTAATAGGACACCCAAGGTAGAGAAAGGAGGGTGTTGACATGTTGTGGGGTTGTTAACCAACGTCATAAAACAATATGTGTACTAACTGGTTAATGAGAAGCTACTTTGTTCTGTAAACCTTCATCTAAAGTACAAAAAAAAAAAAAGAATCTTCAGAAGCATGGTATAGAGTCTTTCTTTGATTCAGTGATTTGAGAACTTGACAACCACAGATCAGTAGTTAGGAGATGAGGTCCAAGTCCTCTAGCTCAGAGGTTCCCAGCCCAGCTCCCCCGGCTTCACAATTGCCAGGAGGGACATAGTTTGTTAAAAATGCAGATTTCTTAGCCCCAAGAAATCTTGGCTGATTTAGGAGCTTTGGGCTGGGACCCTGGACTCTGCATTTTAACAATTCCTCAAGTTTTAGGACCCTACGACACAGAGACACCCTCTCGGTGCCTGCAGAGATGGTGTCATGTCTCAGCTGCTAGAACAATGTCAAAAAGGAGGGATGGTGGAGAAGCTGTGTGGGTCTGGCTCCCAAAATGGCACCAGGAATTAGAGCTCATGGAGAAGTCCCGGGAAGCTGCCACGTCTGCCTCTGCTCTGTGTGAGTCACGATCCACCCTGCCTTCCAATCTCACACAAATACTTCTCATGGGAAAACTTGTTGTTAGTCACTGTCGAGTAGGTTGCAGCTAATGGAGACTTTATGTATAACAGAATGAAACATTGCCCAGTCCTGCACCATCCTCGTTATCATTGGTGTTTGAGTCCATTGTTGTGGCTACTGTGCCAATGCATCTCAATGAGGGTTTCTCTTGATTCGCTGACCCTCTACTTTCCCAAATATGATGCCCTTTTCTAGCGATTGGCCTTTCCTGATGAAGTGCCCAAAGTAAGTGAGCGGAAGGCTCACAGCCCTCACTTCTAAGAAAAACTCTTAACTGGAGCCAAACAAGGAAGGGAGTCTGGGGAACATTGTTCCCGCCTTTGTAGTGGTGCCAAGTTGACAATGGACAATCCAATGCCGTCCCCATATTGTCACACATGGTATCACACACGACATTCACACATACCCTTTTTTGCCATGCTTACCTTCCGAATAAAGACCATCACAACACCGTCTTATGCCTCACATGGTGTAAGTGTCCCTCAACCAACTGAAGACTTGTTGACCTTCTCCCCCAGAGAGAGGACACAAATTCTAGCATGTCACTTTAGCTCTTCTTGCTGAGTCACACACCCCCTTTGATACCTGTAACTTAAATGCTGAGTTACAGCTTTACCACTAGTAGCATACCTTATATTTCCATAGCATGCACAGGGGAGAAGGGGGAAAAAAAAAAAGGAAAATAATGGGTTAATATATTCAAGTATGGAGTCCCTTGGTGGTGCAAACAGCCAACGTGCTTGGCTGCTAACTGAAAGGCTGGAGATTTGAGTTTACTCCGAGGCACCTTGGAAGAAAGGCCTGGTGATCTACTTCTGAAAAACCAGTCATTGGAAACCCTGTGGAGCACAGTTCCACTGTGACGCCCATGGGGTTACCATCAGTCAGAGTCAACTCGACGGCAGTTGTGGTTTATGTATTCATATGGAAGCAAGAAAAAAACGCACACAAACTCTGCAATCCTCATTTTGCACCTAGCCATGTGGCCTTAGCTGTAGGCAACTTCTTTCTTCCCCTTCCCACTCCGTATTCCCTTTGCTCTCAGCTTCATTTCCTTCTTAGCCTGGTGGATCCATTCCTTAAAGGTCTGTGCCATTAATGGTTCTGCCTGCTCTGAGTGGCTATGATTCTCTACTAACCACAGGACACAGGAGTACCAGAAGGTGCTCCAGAGAACCCCCGGGGTTCCAGCACACTCCTGTGGGCCGCATGGTACAGCAGCAATCTCCCTTTGAAAATCAGGGTCAGTCACTCCAGGCAGTAGAGAAATATCCTTCTTTGTCTGCTGCTTCAGTGACATGAGTGGTTAGGTGGCAGTCTCAACTTCCAATGGAACCACTTTCACATCTCCTGTGGAAGCATTTCTTTCTTGGGAACTAAAATTCTGAAGCCAGCACAGCACAAAGTTGTGGAGGTAGGAGGCGGATGTTTTACTAATGGATCTGAGGGGTAATACTGAGAAAATCCAATCCCATTTTCAAGCCCTTGATTCCTAGATCCATGAGTCCTGGGTACTGGAAAAACACAATATATCGGTCACTATGTCAGAGCATGGAAACCCTGGTAGCATAGTGGTTAAGTGCTATGGCTGCTATCAAAATGTCAGCACTTCAAATCCACCAGGCGCTTCTTGGAAACTCATCAGGCAGTTCTACTCTGTCGTATGGGGACACTATGAGTCAGAATCAGCTTGACAGCAACGGGTTTGATTTTTGGTTCTGTGTCAGAGCATATGCCACAACCTGAGGATATTATCCCAGCCCCACAAACTGTTGTCACCAAGCTGGGTGTCTTCAAAAGGCCATACTTCAGTTCTATCAGGCCAGCTGCTTTACTGGGACGTAGTAAGACCAGTGAGTTCTATGACATAAACCCATTGCTGCACTTAACATACTGTAAAAAAGTTTCCTGGTCATACGCAATGCTGTGTGGAGTAATATGGACAGTGGGTAAAGCATTCTGTGAGACCACAAGTGATGGCTTTGGAAGACGTGGTGCAGTCAGAAAAGGGAAATTCATATCCAGAGAAAGTGACTATTCTGTGATGACAAATCACTGCCATTCCATGATGGAAGTGATCCAATGCAATCCACCTGCCACCAAGTGCCTGGCTTGTGTCCCAGTAAGAACATAGAGGAGCTGTTGTTGTCAGGTTGAAAACTCAGCAGTGGCTATAACTAGGTCATCCCTGATGAGTGTAAATCCATGTTTTACTGAGCCTGTGCATAACTTCTATCTCTGCCACTGTGGCCACTTTGTTCATAAACCCATTGGGCAACAATAGATGTGGCAGAGGAAAGAGACAGACTGACTGACATCCAGAGGACAGGTTGTCTTGTCCATCTGGTTATTGACAGCCTCCTCTACAGAGGAAGCCCTGGTGGCTCAGTGGTTAAAAACTATGGCTGCTAACCAATAGGTCAGCAGTTCAAATCCACCAGCCACTCCTTGGAAACGTTATGGGGCTGTTCTACTCTGTCATATAGGATCTCTATGAGTCAGAATCACTCGGCAGCAATGGGTTTTTGGTCCTCTCCCGAAGTTGCCCTTGGTAAGCATTACAGTGGGATACCAATGTCCTGACAATTCATGCCCATTTGGAGAGGTTCATCCACATACCTCTTCCCAGGCCTCCTCGATCACTAATTTTCCAATTGTGTTCCTCTCATCCTTTCATGTACCTGGCCATCCAGTCAAATCATTAGCCACTTCCCATGAATCAATGTAGATCTATACCTCTGGCCATCTCTCCTTCAATGCAAAATGAATAACCAGGTACACTATTCAAAGTTCTGCTCACTGGGAAGACTTCCCTTTAGCTCTGTCCTTTAGGGCCACTCCTGAGTAGGTCTGCAGTGCTGCCACTGTCTGCTGAGTGGTGTTGACATATCATGCAAAGCTATCTGTAAACCTGGATGAATTTTTTCTTCCTCCATCAAAATGGAGTCCTGGTGGCACAGTGGTTAAGAGGTCAGCTGCTAACCAAACATAAGGTCAGCAGTTCGAATCGACCAGCTGCTCCTTGGAAACCCAACAAGGCAGCTCTACTCTGTCCTATAGGTTCACTATGAGTTGGAATCGGCTTGACGTAACGGGTATCAAGTGGTCATAGTGATCTTCCCAAGATCCACCTCTATATGCAGTTCCCACATTTCTGTCAATATAAAATGGCAACATCTTACAATTCTTTTGGGGGGTCTGGTACCTTCTCGCAGGTCAGACTCTGTCCTTGCTCTCCCTGAGGCCTGCCAGGAATTGGGTCTGGGTGTGGGTGTAGGTGTGGTAGTGGTGGGTGGTACGAGGAGGAGAGGCATTCCCCTAAAAGGTGATTACTTAACAAAAGGTCTTTACAGTTTCCTGAGGAAAGAGGAAGCTTCTGATGGCAGAAAGGCTCAGCAGAATCTGGGGGGTCAATGTCTTCAGCTTTATTATAATCTTCACAAGCATCCCACCCCAAATTTCAGCCTCCCACTCTTTCCTGATCAGTATCCGAACTCTAAAGAAAGAGGCCCTGCAGGGCTGCTAATTAAATTTGCATTGCATCTCAGCCATCTACAAGATCGGACTTTGGGTTTGGTTTTCACAGATCTTGATATTGCAGCTCCAAGAAATGGGGGATTCTTTCTTGTTCCTTTACCAGATCCTTGCACTGGGAATGTAGACCCCTGGGCTCATCATATTTTTTCCAAGTTCTCCCGCACAGTCAGAAATAGCCAACAAGCTCCACACTCTTGATTTTCACTACCATGCCCTACTGCAGGGGCCACTTGGTCACCCAAAACCTTGCCTTCTCTGGGCACGTAACTCCAGATGATCACTGCATGATGTCGACTATCAGATCCCCTTAGATCACTGTCAATGAGGTCATGAAGCCCTTAAATCCAACCATATCAGAAAACTATCCTCAAAGTTTTATGTCCCTGGAAACACTTTTGATACTAAAACCTGTACCTGTCTGGATTCGGTCAGGGAAGCAGAACCACTACAAACATTGCAGGAATAAAGAACTAATGCTTGCACAGCCAAGGAATGCAGGTGCATAGAGGGACAGGGAGTGGCCATGTGTGTGGACTGGGCACCTGTGGGTGAGATGAGTAACTGTCTCATCAGATCACCCCGCAGCCCTTTAAGGCGTGCATCACCACCACCACCCATTTTACAGACCGGCAGGCTAAGGCTCAGGAAGGGAGGGTGACTTTCCCCAAGTCTTGCAGACTAAATCAGAACCCAAACATGCCTGACCCCAAAGCCTGGGTTCAGTTCCTCACCTGCTTTCTGTGGAATTCCTCTCTCAAGCACCAGGGTGTCCCTAGGTCCTGGTGTCTAGGGTTAGCAGAGCAAAGCAGAAGTCAGGTGCACTAGAGATGACCGGGCTCCATCCTTTCTGCTCTCATTGGGGAAACTGAGGCTCCGAGGGCTGAAGGGACTAAGACCCCCTAAGCAGCTGGTATCAGGCCGATCCTCTGTGTGTGCATGTGTGAGGCTGTGCCCCACCCCCTCAGCTTGCTCCCTCGTGCCAAGTGGGATGTCTCTGGCCCATTTCTGAGTCCCCAGTACTCAACTCAGGGCCTAGCACAGAGCAGAGGCATGAAAAAGTTCTCGCCCCCATTTTATAGTGACAGGTAGCAGAGGGCTAGAGTGGGGACAAGGGTGGGTGGCAGGGAGCACAGGAAGTGCGGGATCCAGCCCCAGTTATACCCGCACAGGTCACACACATGCATCCCCCACACCACACACCCACGTGTGTCTGCATACCTGTGCACAGTGGACCCTGTGCAGTCTCATTGACCTACAGACCCACCCCATCACAGGTCACAAGGGTTGATCCGTGCACGTTTTCTCCCAACTCCGAATGCAGTGACCTTACATCAGTAGCTTGAAATGAGCCATGGTGGGAGGATTTACACCATGGAAATTGGCAAGTGCTGCAAATTAGAGCTGGATTTTTTTTTTTTTTTTCCAGAGAACCACTTGTTAAACATTTACCAGTACAGCACTAGTTGTGCCAGCCTGCGCTTATCATGGTTACCCCAACCCACACGCACCCAATCGTGAAACACCACTGCCACTCAGTCACTTGTCCCCCCATGCATAGGAGGACCCACAGAATTGAATGCCATGAATACACGCCCACTCATCTCACCCACACCCCCCCCACACACAGCCCCCATCCTGGGCTCAGTTCAAGCACACATACTCTCACACTACTCAGCCCTGCACACACTCACCCCTGCACACACAGTGTCCCCCTCATGTGCTCCGTCCCTTCTCTTCACAGCCACTGACTCAGCACTTCGCCACACAGCCCTAAGCAGCCCCAGGTATCCACAATCCCCATTCCCCTAACCTCTTCACATTGAGTCACACAATCGGGCACTCACTAACATCCCAACAGCACAGACATTTCCCACCACACCACGTCCCCGCCCCCATCCTCCTGCAGTCATTTCTGAAACGTGCCCAGAGACTCTCACCTCTACGGCCACAGAGACCTCACACCTACTCACACACACACACAGACTCACACGTGTAGTACATCTCTTCCTTGCCCTTTCTCATTCACACGCACACACAGACACACACACACACACACTCAGCAGCAGGGCAAGATCTCAGTTCCTTTGACAGGGCTCCCACATTTCAGGCCAGGCAGTCCCAGAGCCCAAGTAAGAGGGTCAAGGGGAAAGGCCAGGGCTCCCCGATGCCCCTGCAGCTCCCTGCTGCCCATCTCCCAATCTTCCCTCGTCCCTCTCTCATTTTCTTTGGAGCCAAATAAAAGATTAAGATAAAAATAGTTCCCAGAAGGCCGATCATTTGGTAATTACCTGCAGGTGTTAAATCACTCCTGGCTCCCTGGCTGATTTACCCTCCCTCCCCTCCCCTGCCCCCCACCCCATGGGGGAGGTAACAATTCCAGAGCCAGCTACCTCTAATCCCCGTAATGGGCCATGCTGAGCACCCAGCCCACAGGGAACGAAGGGGCACACCCAGCGAGTCACTACGGGGCCGGGCCAGGGCCTTCTGCAGAGGCCTCGCCACTCCTCTGCCAGGGACGCTCTGTGATTCACACCCACTGCTCAGAGGAGGAGCTTGAGGCTGAGAGAAGGGGCATCACATGCCAAGGTCATGGAGAAGTCTGGGGGACACCCGCCCTCCGGTGCAGTACAAAGGGCAGTGACCAGAGGAGGTAGCCAGGCTGCAAATGGGTCTGCGAGGAACAACTGAGAATCTGTGGTGGCTCCACGGGAGAGGGACAGTCCACCACTGTCTCCAATCTCTGCAGTTATTTCTGGGCAGGCAGAGCAGGCAGATCGATTTCCCTGAGGACAGAGCTCAGACCCTCGAGGGTGGTCACAGGATGGCAAACTCAGCCTGGCCTGAAGAAATCACATGTCCTAGTCATGAGCTGCCCTGGAAGGAGTGAGCGCCCCGTGCTGCGAGGTGGGCAAGCTGTGTCAGACAGCCACCTCTCTGGGGTGTCATCGGTGACTTTCCAGCCCCCTTTTGGCAGGGGCCCCTGGTGTCCTCTGCCCCTTGACATCCTGCATGGGTGGCCTCATCGTGAGCAGCAGCCAGGAGCCAGCCGGGTAGCTGCCACTGCACCCAGCATGGCCAGAGTTCACCAGAGTCCAGCCAGGCCGGAGACAATCCCTCCCCTACCCAGCTCCCACTACCACCCAGAGGCCCTATCACTCTTGCCACGCCCACTTGGTGCCCACCGCCTTTGCACAGCTGGGCTCCCTGCAGCACCCACCCAGCCTTCCCACCCAGGGTGAATGTCTCCTCCTCTGCTCAGCCCAAGCAGAGGACACAAACCCCCGGAACCCTACGGCCCTGCTATGACCCTCCCACCACTTACTCCACTTCACTGGAACTATCCGAGACTCTCTCTCAAGCCACTTGTTTGCCCCAGGCCCCTCCAGTCCTGCTTCAGCCCCCAGAGGCTCTGAACTTCCTGCCCAACCCAGGCCCAGCTCCTCCACCTCACCATCTCCCAGAGGGCCATATTAAGGATGGCAGCCTCCCAATTGGGGTGGACTTACTTGATCAGGTTGTTCAGCTCAGTGAAGATGGCCTACTCCCTCGCCTTGCCCACCTCCTGGGGCTCACAGATAACACCCCACACCCCCACCCCGAGGACTCCCATGAATCTCCGGGCAGAAAGTAAGATCCTCATAGCGCAGACAGGAAAGGTGAGGCTATCTTCTCCCCACCCGGCTTTGGCAGTGTTTGGACCTGAATGCGACCTTCTTACTCTTCCCATGGGACATGCCACCATGGGACACGTCACCCCTCCTTTCTCTCCCCATCCCTACTGGCTTCCACCAAAGCCTAGAGTCTCGCAGGACACAAAGTGGGCACTTGGTTCATTCCACAAATACTACCATGTGCTACCTTTGCACAGCAGTGCACAAAACATACGCAGGTCCCGAGTTCCTGGAGCTGGCATCTCCCTGGGAATGACACGTCATGAACAAGCAAACGTGTAACATGGCAGATGGGACAAGGGCTATGACAAAGGGCTGTGATAGGGAGGCAGGTGCAGAGTTCGGGGGCCACACATGTGATTATAAATTCTCTCGTAGCCTTTTAAAAAAGTGAAAAGAAACAGAGGAAATTAATACTAATAACACATTTTCTTTAACCCAATATATCCAAAATATCGTCATTTCCACATGTAATTGATGTAAAGTACTAACAACATGTTTTACATTCTTTTTTTCATCCAAAATCTTGCAAATCTTTGTGTATTTTACACCTCTAGCACTTCTCACTTCTGACCTGCTATATTTCAAGAGCTAACAGCCACATATAGTGGGGGGTGGGCAGGGTGCTGTCTTGGACAAGCCAGAGAGGGTGACGGGTGCAGGGACGGGGGTGTTCTCATGCAGGGTGATCAGGGAAGGCCTCTCAGAACAGGTGATTTCTGAGTAGGGACCTGGAGGTAAGGGAGTAAGCCAAACAACTGAGTAGAGGAAGAGCATCCCAGGCAGAGAAATAGCAAGTGCAAAGGTCCTGAGGCCAGCATGAGCCTGTGTAGCTGGAACAGAGCGAGCAAGAGGGAGAGTGGTAGGAGACAAGGTCAGAGAGGCACTGGCTCAGTCAGGGCCACTGAGGGACTTGGGGCAGACAGCTGAGTTCTGAGGGAGGCTCTGTGTCACTGTGCCAGCTCTGGTGCCAGACTGCCCAGTGTGACCTGGCAGGATGTGGGATAGTAGCAGAACAGAGTGGGCACCCCTAAACCAGGGATGTTAACAAATGCTTTGTGAGTCTGTGTCTTCAGGTGAGACACTCCCCAATGCCAAGAGTCTGGGCTCCTCCGCCTCATGGAGAAAAGCAGGCCAAGATTTCCTCAGCTCCCCAGGTCTGACTTTGGCCTCTCCATTTCCACATTCTTTGAATTGCTGTAGGTGATAAATGGCTCTGAAGTTAGGCTGCCCTCAGGCATCTGACAGGCGGCCTCCACTTCCTCTGCCCAGTGAGGGAGGATGGATGGGCAGGGCCTTCCGACCCAGCAGGAAGCCCCAATCCTGGCTCCTGGGGTCCATCTCCTACACCCACATGTGGACAGTCTGCCTTTGATTGCAGGAGCATAGGACCAGGAGCATGGTCTTCTCCCTGGGACATGTGGCTTCCCCGTTTCTAGACACTTCACTTATTCATTCAGCAAATATTTATGGAGTGGCTATTCTGGGCCAGGTTCTGCTCCAGGCCATGGGATGCAAGAATGGATAAGACAGGCAGGAGTACCCACCCTCATGGAGCTGGATTCTAGGTGTGGAGTGACTAAGTGACCCCCCAGACCTCATTTTATGGGGTGTCCAGAGCCCCTGACCTCTTTGACTGGATTCTGGTGAAGACTCTCCTTCTCACGCAGCTCCAGAATCCAGAATGGCAGCTCCTTGGGGGCTCAGCTACTCTGGAGGGCACGGCCTGCTGTGACCTCATAAAAGGAATTCAGGCGAGACACAAGGAGGACTTACTGATCACCTGGGGGAATAAATCCTGAAATAAGAAAAGAGAAGATAGGGTTTCTCATTGCTTGCCAAAGTTTAAATAAAAGCTTTGAAGATGCATCAATGGTCCCAACCCAGCTGGAGCAAAGGAGAATGAAGAACACCAAAGACACAAGGAAAATATGAGCCCAAGAAACAGAAAGAGCCATATAAACCAGAGACTCCATCAACCTGAGACCAGAACCAGATGGTGCCCGGATACCACCAATGACCACTTTCACAGGGAACACAACAGAGAGTCCCTAACGGAGCAGGAGAAAAGTGGGGTGCAAAACTGAAATTCTAGTAGAAAGACCAGACTTAATGGTCTGACTGAGACTGGAGGGACCCCGGAAGACATGACCCCTGGAATCTCTGTTAGCCTAAAACTAAAACCATTCCTGAAACCAACTCTTCAGACAAAGATTAGACTGGACTATAACATATAAAATGATACTCGTAAAGAGCGTGCTTCTTAGCTCAAGTAGATACATGGGATGAAATGGGCAGCTCCTGCCCAGAGGCAAGATGAGAAGGCAGAAACGGACTGGAGCTGGTTGAATGGACGTGGGAAATCTGGGGTGGAAAGGAGGAGTGTGTTGCCACATCGTAGGGAGAGCAAGTAGGGTCACATAACAACGTGTGTACAAATTTTTGTACGCAAAACTAACTTGAACTGTAAACTTTCACTTAAAAGCACAAATAAAAAAAAAAAGCTTTGAAAACTATGCATTGTTAGGGGAAAAGAAGAGAGAGAGAGCTCGATAGGCTGAACCTGTAACCTTTTTATTTTCCAGATTTTCCACAATGCATATATATCAATTGCACAGCCAAGGGTTTAAAAAGAAAAAATAAAATGTCATAAGAGAATCGCAGTTTAAACCTAGCACATCTTGCAATCTCCTTGAGGGGGTTGCTTCTGGCCGGGCAGGACCAGGCCAGGAGAGAGGGACAGCTATTCCCTCCCACCCAGGGGAGCCGGTTCAGAGGGGGAGCAGCCTGAGCGAGATGGTGGCAGCCCTTGTCTCTCGGAGACGGTAGGGGAAGTTGAGAGAGAGGCAGTGTTGGATGTGGTATGGGAATGGCCAGGAGCCAAGCCTCTGGGAATGGAGAAAGGGTGTATTTGGCAGAGGGAGGGGTCCCTGGGTGATGCAAACAGTTAACACCCTCAGCTGCTAACCAAAATGTTGGTAGTTTGATTGTGTAAAAATACGATACACGTGGAGTTTTCTTCCTACTATGATAACTGTAGCAAGAACATTTAAAGGAGGTACTTTATACTCTGAACTAGGTAAGCACTCAGTTTCCAGCCTGCCGGCCTGTCCTATAGATTTCAGACTTGCCAGTTCCCACAATTGTGTAAGTCAATTCCTCGAAATACACACATACATACAGAGAGAAGAAAGAGAGAGACGCACTTCAAGGAACAAGCTTACAAGATACCTGGTTTTTCTGCTGTTACAGACACTGCTACACTGAACATCCTTATACTGATATCCTTAAAACAAAGGTTGGTAATTTGAGTCCATCCAGAGGTGCCTTGGAAGAAAGTCCTGGCAATCTATGTCTGAAAAATCAGCCATAGAAAACCTACAGAGCACAGTTCTACTCTGACACACATGGGATCACCACGAGCCGATGCAGCCGGCGGTACTGGCAGACAGAGAGAGCGGTGCCAGGCAGCCGGCGGTACTGGCGGACAGAGAGAGCTGTGCCAGGAGGGGAAGTGGGCAGTGAGGAGGAGGAGGAGGAGGCTGGAGGAGGATGGAGGGGTCAGGTTACCCAGGGCCGTGCCTTGGTCCTGAAGGCACTGGGGAGCCACTGAAGGTTTATGAGCAGAAGAGGGCTGTGGTTTGGGAAGAACAGTGGGGATTACTCATCCTTTCTTCTCTTTTATGGTATTGATCCTATGCTTCTTTGAAGGACAAAGAGTCTCAACCTTCTCTGAAAGGAAAGTAGGGGGTCTAGAGCCCGAGATCCTGGGTTCAAATCCTAGGTCTGCCACTTTCTAGCTTTGTGTCATGTCTTCAGGCCATGGCCTTGCTCTCTCTGCTTCAGTTCCTCACCCCAAAATTAGGGAGGGTCATCAAACACCACCTCTGTAGGGTGGTTGAGGGCATTAAATGAGTTAAAACACTTAAAGCATTTAAAATGGCACCTGGACCAAGGCAATGCCATGGAAGCTCCATAGACACATCCAAACTCCCTGAAGGACCAAATCACTAGTCTGAGGGCTGCAAGGACCATGGTCTCAGGGAACATCTAGCTTAATTGGCATAGCATGGTTTATAAAGAAAATGTTCTACATTCTACTCAGTGAGGGTTTTTAAAGATTGTGGGTGGCCATCTAAGATATACTCCACTGGTCTCACCCTGTCTGGAGCAAGGGAGAATGAAGAAAACCAAAGACACAAGGGAAATATTAGACCAAATGACTATGACTAATGGACCACAACTACCACAGCCTTCACCAGACTGAGTCCAGCACAACCAGATGGTGTCTGGTTACCACCACCAACTACTCTGACAGGGATCACAATAAAGGGTCCCAGACAGAGACGGAGAAAAACGTAGAACAAATTTCTAACTTACACACACACAACCAAGACCAGACTTACTGGTCTGACAGAGACTGGAGAAACCCTGAGAGTATGGCCCCTGAATGGCCCTTTAGCTCAGTCATGAAGTCCCTCCTGAGGCTCGCCCTTCAGCCAAAGATTAGACAGGCCCATAAAACAAGACTAAATGGGCACACCAGCCCAGGGACAAGGACCGGAAGGCAGGAGGGGACAGGAAAGCTGGTAAGAGGGAACCCAAGGTCGAGAAGGGGAAAGTATTGACATGTTGTGAGGTTGGCAACCAATGTCACAAAACGAAATGTATACTAATTGTTTAATGAGAAGCTAGTTTCTTCTGTAAACCTTCATCTAAATTACAATAAAAGAAAAAGACACCTGGAGTATAGCAATTGCTCAATAAATGGTAGTCATTGTTGTCATCCTCATCACCATTGTCACCACCATCATTGTTTTAATCTCCTGTATTACTTTAATGGTTCCTCAAGAGCGGGGACCAGCCCAGACTCTTGTCTGTCACCCTGTAGAACCCAGTATCTGTCAAATAAGAAGTGAACAGCTCTCTTGTCTCCTGTAAGCTCACTCCTCTCTTTGGGGCCCATGGCTGGTGAGACTCAATGTCTGGGAAGGTGGGGCCATGACTGGGCTATTTCTTCATTTCATTTCATCTCCTCAGCAATGCTGTAAGGGGAGGAGGCATTGTTAGCCCCATTTTACAGGAGAGAAAACTGAGGCTCAGAGAGGTGAGGAGACCCATCCTAGACCAAGCCCACCAGCTCCACCATTCTATCAGGGAGACCTCTACAGTGCCCTTCAAAGGCCTAGAGTCTAGAAGGAACAAGTTACACCTCTTCCAAGGCAAAGGCGACCCAGTTGGAGAGGTCCCGGTGAAGGGTGGGGGCGGAAGGAATAAAATAGAAACACTTTGGTTTCCCAGGATGCTCTTGGCTCCTGGAGCTGCAGGTGATAGAGCCCCAGGTGGGAAGGGGAGGACATGGGGGGTACCGCTGGCCTTTCATCTGTAGCCCACGGCCCAACCTCCTCCCTGTTCCTCAGTGGGGGGCCCCACAATAATTCACCTGAAGCCATAAATGAGCTTGGTTCTGAGGCCCACCTGTTGCCTGGCAGGTATGCCAGGACCTGAGAAGGGAAGGGGCCTCCAAGGAGGCAGCATGGCCCACCTGAGCCCGCTTGTGCCAAACTTTTGAAGCCCCATAAAATCTTACAGACCTTCTCTCTGCCAAACCTCCCCTGCCTGACTGTCAAGCCCCGACCTCCCTGGCTGGGGTTTGGAGCTGGGAAGCCTAGCTGGGTGTTGGCTGACCACTGTACCTCTCCTAGCCTCAGTTTCCATTTCAGGTAAGGGGTGGGCAGGTCATTCCAGTCCATCTCAAGGAGAAGACTCCAGTCTGGGGCAAAACACCAAGGGTCCACCATGTTGCCCACTCCTGGCTGGCACAGCCATGGGAGGCCTTTCCAACTGTGGGGAGAGAGCTGGCATCCCCTCCGCCCACGGCTGTCAGCTGTTTCTGCGGTTCTTGGGAAGGCTGGCTGGGTGGTCCTCGGGGAGGCAGCTGAGGAACCAGGCCCAGACAACAAGGCCTAGCCTTTGCCAGGGGCTGTGCGGACTCTGTCTGCTGTGTCCCAAGACAGGAGAGGCTGGAAGCTCCAATGATTGTGCACCTGCTGTATGCCAGTTCCCAGGTACCATGTCCTCAGGCGTGGCCCACCCCCAGCACTGCAAGGAAACGTTACCATGCTCCTTCTCTGAGCTACTCTGGCTCCAGGAGGTGGGGTCCCAGTTGGAGGTCATCCGCAGAATCCTAACCCAGATCTGTCTGCTCCAGAGCGAGTCAAAACTGGAACCTGTGTTCGCAGGCAGCCCCGCCCAGAGACTACTGAGCACACTTTCCTTGCGCTGTGCACTGCAGACTGGGTTTCAGGAGTTGGATTTTCTAGAAAAACAGGTCTGGAGTGGAAAGGGTGCGTATCCTACCTAGCAAAGAGGGAGAGGTAAGCCTCAAGGTAATCGTTGTGCCGATAAGAGAATAGCATGTGCATTTTCTCCATTTTATCTTCAAAGTCATTTTTGGAGCCCAGGCTAATTAATTTTCCTCAGAGCAGCAAGGGCCGTCACTTGTCTTACTCCCCAACGTCCCACCCCAGCCCCCAAGCGCATCAGAAGGAAGGAGGGCCGGTGTAGGAGCCACGGAGATGGCAGAGAGGATAACTGAGCTGGCAGAGACCTGGGGGAGAAATGAGGGTGGGACTGGCCCCTGGGAGACAGCCCGAGATGCAGGGAAAGAAGCCGGAGATTAGAGGAAGCAGGAGAGCTGAGAGTGGGCAGGCCTCCACCTGCCCACGAGCAGCAGGGCTGCCTGGTCTACCTTTGCAGAGAGCTACCATGATCAGTGGACCGTCCACTGTGCCAGCACCACCTCTGGGCTGTGCCTTGTGTCAGGCACTGGGCATGCAGAGCAGAGGCCAGAATGGCCTCTGCCTTCAGTCTGGCAGCTAGAAATTCATTCACTCACTTACTCAGTCTTCCACCCATTTACTCACCCACCAAGCTCGTTTAGCTACTCAGCAGCCGCTATTAGCCTCTGCCCTGACTGAGCCTTGCAGTTCTAGTACAGCAAAAAAAAAAAAAAAACAAGCCCACTGCCAGTGAGTCAATTCCAACTCATAGTGACCCTATAGGACAGAGTAGAACTGCCCCGTAGGGTTTCCAAGGAGCGGTTGGTGGATTTGAACTGCTGACCTTTTTGGTTAGCAGCTGCAGCACTTAACCAGTATGCCCCCAGGGTTCCTACATAGCAACAGGGACCTCAGATATAAGTAAACCCCAGTCCCTGCTCTGTGGAGGGCCCAGTCTATAGCAGGGGACACCATCAGCCAATGGGAGCGAGTGGTGAGGCAGAAAGAAGCGCAACAGAGACACCGGGAGCACAGGCTTGGAAGATCGGAGAAGTTTCACTCAAGAGGCAATATTTGCTCTCTGGCTAGGCTTTGAAGAGAGAATAGGAGTTTGCCCCAGAAACAGAAGGATAGAAAGGGCATTCTAGGCAGAGGGAACAGCAAGTCAAAACCTGGGAGCCATGATAGGGCCCAGGGCACCTGGGGAAGATTGAGGAATTCCAAATGACTGGAGCAGAAGATGCATCACTGGAGATGGGTGTGGCTGTCAACAGTGGAATATTCCACTCACAGGAGCTTCTAGCAGTACTCCCCGACCTTCACCTTCTCCGCCCGACAGCATTCAGAGAGAATGATGGGGCAGGTGGGCCTACTGTGGGCAACAGGAGGTGCTGCTTGAGGTCAGAGGCAACAAGGCTGGAGGCTGTAGGCACCCAGCCCCTCCAGCCTGAGGGCTGAAAACCCACCAAACCCACTGCCGTCGAGTCGATTCCGACTCATAGCGACCCTAGAGGACAGAGTAGAACTGCCCCATTGAGTTTCCAAGGAGCACCCCTGACCTTTTGTCGCCCACTGACTGGTTAGGAAGTTTTGTCTGAAATATTAATGTTGACTAAACAAAAAGTTGCAAGGTAGGGAGCCTGGGCTTGTTCAGGGGTCAATGGTGTCACGGAGGATCTAAGTTTTTCTAGTTCCCTGCTCTGCTGACCTTTGCATAGCACCAGGGAGCTGAGCGATTTGCCTGTGGCTGGACTGTCAACCCTAGTCCCTGCAGCCCCAGACTCTTCTCCAAACTAGAACTTCTCTAAGGGGGTTGTATCACCCCGTGGGTATGTGGACATTTATGGGCTATCTGTGTTTATCACAAGGAGCCCAGGTGGTGCAGTGGCTAAGGGCTTGGCTGCTAACTGAAAGGTCAGCTGCTCAAACCCACCAGCCGCTCTGCAGGAGAAAGATATGGCAGTCTGCTTTTGTAAAGATTACAGCCTTGGAAACCCTCTGGGGGTGTGTACTCTGTCCTACAGGGTCACTAGGAGTCAGAATTTGACTCAATGGCAATGGGTTTATGTTCGACACAGTGGTTGTAGGGTGGAGCTACTGCCATTGCGTGAACAGGATTCTGGCACACTAGATAACTGTAGTGCAGGGGGCTGTCCCCCGCAGGAAGATCTGTCCTGCATCCCTGCTGCTGCCAGACACTCATCAGGTGGAAACCCTGCTTACGATTACCTCAGCCTAGACTCTCACTCTGTTTTACATTTAAACACAAAGTTTTCTTCCTTCTTTTTCCGCAAGGTTTTTTAATACACATGAAATTGCCAGGAATGGAGCTACTGTGTAAATCAGTGGAAGGCTGTGCTTTCTATTTTCCAGAACTTTCCCAAGAGTTGTTACCCCTTTCAGAAAATCACCCACAGTCCACCAGTTACCAATAAACTACACCTCTGTCAGCCTGGATTTCAGCTATTATATTCATGGTGATATATATATAATACACCAAAAAAAGGAAAGAAAACCCTGTTGCCCTGGAGTCAATTCTGACTCATAGTGACACTATAGATCAGAGTAGAACTGCCCCATAGGGTCTCCAAGGACTTAAACTGCCAACCTTTTTGTTAGTAGTCAAAGTCTTGACGACTGTGCTGCTAGGGCTCCATATTTCTGTGTGTGTGTGTATATATACATATAAAATACCTATACATATATATATGCTATTAGCTGCTCTTGCATGAACTCAGGCTCATGGCACTATGTCATAGCTTAACTGGCAGTGTTTTTTTTTTTCCTCAGACTTATATAATATAAAGGTACACTTTACAATCAGTAATGCTTTAGATTCTATAGAATATGCCAGATTTTGAAGTGCGTTTTCCAGACAGACAAATTTTGAAGGTTATTTCAGGCAGAGGGAACAGCACGTACAAGGATGGGTGGACAAGAAAGGACTTGGAGAAGATCTACCTCAGAGAACTTTACACAGGCCCGTGTGGTGGAGAACAGAGCAGGGGCGGTGGTACAAGGGGCAAGAAATGAGAGATAGGGGTGATGTTCCTGAGTGTTCCATCACTGGAGATATTCAAGCAGCGGCTGAGTGATGGTTCTTGAAGGCGAAGATTCAGGCAACATACAGTCATATAATGTCATTGTTGTTGCCGGGTGCTGTCGAGTCGGTACCGACTCACAGTGACCCTATGTACCACAGAACGAAACACTGCCTGGTCCTGTGCCATCCTTACAATTGTTGTTATGCTTGAGCCCATTGTTGACTTTGAGGAGGCAGCTCTTCCCCAGTCACCTTTTGAGTGCCTTCCAAACTGGGGGGTGCTCATCTTCCGGCACTACATCAGACAACATTTCGCTGCTATACATAGGGTTTTCACTAGCTAATTATTTTCAGAAGTAGACTGCTGGGTCCTTCTTCCTAGTCTGTCTTAGCCTGGAAGCTCATCTGAAATGTATCCTCCATGGGTGACCCTGTTGGTATCTGAATACCTGTGGCATACCTTCCAGCATCACAGCAACACGCAAGCCCCCACAGTACGACAAACTGACAGACACATGGGGGAGTCATATAATAGGTGCCCTAATGTAGTGGTTAGGGCCACAGACTTTGGGTTGCAATCATTCAGGTTCAGTTGGGGCTCAGACACTCCTGTACTATTCCTGGGAGCTCAGCAAGGACATAACCTTTTTTTATAAGGTGGAAATCGTAACAGCACCTATCTCATAAGGTTGTCGTGAGGATTAAATGGTTTATTACATCTTAAATATAACCTGGTTTATCTCAGAAGTCTCCTTGTAAGAGTTGGTAATCCATCCTTCCAATAAATATTCTCTGCCTCCACCACGTGTCTGTCAATTTGTCATACTGTGCGGGCTTGTGTGTTGCTGTGATGCTGGAAACTATACCACCGGTATTCAGATACCAGCAGAGTCACCCATGGAGGACAGGTTTCAGCTGAGCTTCCAGACTAAGACAGACTAGGAAGAAGGACCCGACAGTCTACTTCTGAAAAGCATTAGCCAGTGAAAACCTTATGAATAGCAGCGGAACATTGTCTGATATAGTGCTGGAAGATGAGCCCCCCAGGTTGGAAGGCACTCAAAAGGTGACTGGGGAAGAGCTGCCTCCTCAAAGTAGAGTCAACCTTAATGACGTGGGTGGAGTAAAGCTTTTGGGACCTTCATTTGCTGGTGTGGCATGACTCAAAATGAGAAGAAACAGCTGCAAACATCCATTAATAATCAGAACCTGGAATGTACGAAGTATGAATCTAGGAAAATTGGAAATCGTCAAAAATGAAATGGAACACATAAACATTGATATCCTAGGCATTAGTGAGCTGAAATGGTTTAGTATTGGCCATTTTGAATTGGACAATCATATAGTCTACTAAGCTAGGAATGACAACTCAAAAAGGAATGGTGTTGCATTCATCATCAAAAAGAACATTTCAAGATCTATCCTGAAGTACAACGCTGTCAGTGATAGGATAATATCCACATGCCTACAAGGAAGACCAGTTAATACAACTATTATTCAAATTTACGCACCAACCACTAGGGCCAAAGATGAAGAAGTAGGAGATTTTTATCAGCTGCGCGGTATGAAATTGATCGAACATGCAATCAAGATGCACTGATAATTATTGGCGATTGGAATGCAAAAGTTGGAAACAAAGAAGAAGGATCAGTAGTTGGAAAATATGGCCTTGGTGATAGAAACAATGCCGGAGATCGAATGATAGGATTTTGCAAGACCAAGGACTTCTTCATTGCAAATACCTTCTTTCACCAACATAAACAGCGACTGTACACATGGACCTCGCCAGATGGAACACACAGAAATCAAATTGACACATCTGTGGAAAGAGATGATGGAAAAGCTCAATATCATCAGTCAGAACAAGGCCAGGGGCCGACTGTGGAACAAACCATCAATTGCTCATATGCAAGTTTAAGCTGAAACTGAAGAAAATCTGAGCAAGTCCACGAAAGCCAAAATATGACCTTGAGTATATCCCACTTGAATTTAGAGACCATCTCAAGAATAGATTTGACACATTGAACACTAGTGACTGAAGACCAGACGAGTTGTGGAATGACATCAAGGACATCATCCATGAAGAAAGCAAGAGGTCACTGAAAAGACAGGAAAGAAAGAAAAGACCAAGATGGATGTCAGAGGAGACTCTGAAACTTGCTCTTGAGCGTCGAGCAGCTAAAGCAAAAGGAAGAATTGATGAAGTAAAAGAACTGAAACAGAACTGAACAGAAGATTTCAAAGGGCCTCTCGAGAAGACAAAGTAAAGTATTATAATGACATGTGCAAAGAGCTGGAAATGGAAAACAAAAGGGAAGAACACGCTCGGCGTTTCTCAAGCCGAAAGAACTGGAGAAAAAATTCAAGCATCGAGTTGCAATAGGATTCCATGGGAAAATATTAAATGACACAGGAAGCATCAAAAGAAGATGGAAGGAATACACAGAGTCATTATACCAAAAAGAATTAGTCGATGTTCAACCATTTCAAGAGGTGGCATATGATCAGGAACCGATGGTGCTGAAGGAAGAAGTCCTAGCTACTCTGAAGGCATTGGTGATAAACAAAGTTCCAGGAACTGATGGAATATCAACTGAGATGTTTCAACCAACAGATGCAGCGCTGGAGGTGCTTACTCGTCTATGCCTAGAAATATGGAAGACAGCTTCCTGGCCAACTGACTGGAAGAGATCCATATTTATGCCTATTCCCAAGAAGGTGATTCAACCGAATGTGGAAATTATAGAACAATATCATTAATATCACACGCAAGCAAAATTTTGCTGAAGATCATTCAAAAACAGCTGCAGCAGTATATCGACAGGGAACTGCCAGAAATTCAGGCTGGTTTCAAAAGAGGACGTGGAACCAGGGATATCATTGCTGATGTCAGATGGAACCTGGCTGAAAGCAGAGAATACCAGAAGGATGTTTACCTGTGTTTTATTGATTATGCAAAGGCGTTTGACTGTGTGGATCATAACAAACTATGGATAACACTGCGAAGAATGGGAATTCCAGAACACTTAATTGTGCTCATGAGGAATCTTTACATAGATCTAGAGGCAGTTGTTAAGACAGAACAAGGGGATACTGATTAGATTAAAGTCAGGAAAGGTGTGTGTCAGGGTTGTATTCTTTCACCATACCTGTTTAATCTGTATGCTGAACAAATAATCCGAGAAGCTGGACTATATGAAGAAGAACAGGGCATGAGGATTGGAGGAAGACTCATTAACAACCTGCGTTATGCAGATGACACAACCTTGCTTGCTGAAAGTGAAGAGGACTTAAAGCATTTACTAATGAAGATCAAAGACCACAGCCTTCAGTATGGATTGCACCTCAACATAAAGAAAACAAAAATCCTCACAACTGGACCAATGAGCAACGTCATGATAAACGGAGAAAAGATTGAAGTTGTCAAGGATTTCATTTTATTTGGATCCACAATCAAGCAGCAGTCAAGAAACCAAAAGATGCATTGCATTGGGCAAATCTGCTGCAAAGGACCTCTTCAACGTGTTGAAGAACAAAGATGTCACCTTGAAGACTAAGGTGCACCTGACCCAAGCCGTGGTATTTTCAATCACATCATATGCATGTGAAAGCTGGACAATGAATAAGGAAGACCAAAGAAGAGTTGACACCTTTCAATTGTGGTGTTGGCAAAGAATATTGAATATACCATGGACTACCAAAAGAGTGAACAAATCTGTCTTGGAAGAAGTGCAGCCAGAATGCTCCTTAGAGGCAAGGATAGCAAGACTGGGTCTTACATACTTTGGACATATTGTCAGAAGGGATGAGTCCCTGGAGAAGGACATCATGCTTGGCAGAGTACAGGGTCAGCGGAAAAGAGGAAGACCCTCAGGAAGGTGGATTGACACAGTGGCTGCAACAATGAGCTCAAGCATAACAAAGATTGTAAGGATGACACAGGACTGGGGAGCGTTTCGTTCTGTTGTGCATAGAGTTTCTATGAGTCGGAACTGACTCGACGGCACCTAAGAACAACAACCACAAGCCTCTACCATGGGCTGAGCCCTGTGCTGAGGTTATAGAGAGGAATTCCACCCTGCCCTTAAGCTTACATGTTATATAATATCTTGGCCAGGGTAGTACAAACCCCTTTCAGAGAGCCTAAGCGAAAATAAAAGTATATAATTTAAGGTGATTTATTGGAAGGGTTGATAAGTAAAATGAGCCAAGACCTGGAGAATCAGAGAAATCAGGGCATATAAACTCTTTTTTTCCCCCCCAGGAATGTCCACTATTTGATGGTTTCTGTCCCATTTGGGAGGTACCTGTAACATAGCAGTAGACGTCTAAGGTTCTGGGATCTGCCCCTGCTATCACCAACTGTGTGACTGTGGACAGCTCTTCCATATCTCCAAGCTACAATTTTCTCATCATACCAAGAGGGATAATAATAAGAATGTGGAGAGTTGTGGGGTAGATTAAAGAAGCTTATTGAGTAAAGTGCTCATAACAATGCTGGGCTCAAATAAGTGCCAAATACATGGTAACTCTAGGATGCAATGTGAATGCTGGGTCCTGGAGTTACACAAGGCAGCAACCCCTCCTACTTCCTCTTTCTAGGCCATAATTATAGATTCAGGGTGTTGTGGGTCTTGGCCTGATGAGTGGAGAATTGTATCTTGTTCAGAATCACCCATGCCTATGGTCGCTGGCCCTTGAAATCTCTGCACTGGAAGAAAGGTATCTTCAACAGCTTTGAGTAGGAATCTCTTCCTGCTTGAGTGCAAACAGAAAATGAATCCCCTATTGCAGACTGCAGTGATACTTCCTGTCTAACTTCATTAACTGTCCCCCACAACTTTAACAGGGAGAAATTCAGGGCCACTAACGCTTTACTTCTTCCTGTCCAGTCCTCTGTGAGCTCCATCCCTGCCCATGGTTAAGATAAGCCTTTGCACCTATTGAATTACAGCCAAGCCTGTGATCAATAAGAGAACAATTAGAGATGAAGGCATGGATCGTGCCATTTGATGACTCACAGTGTTTAAAGTTCAGTGCCATACCATCAGTAAACAAATATTTTACTTAAACTGATAGCAACTTTGTGTCTTTCCCTTCCCCCAGCCCTCAAGTTCACAGAATTGTTCTAATTGTAATCTTTGCTTCATGGGAACTCAAAGAACCTGTAGATAAACTACTAAACACAATGGGAAAGTTTAGTACAGTGGCTGGCTATAAAATCGATATACAAAAGACAACTGTATTCTTGAGCCCTGTATACCAGCAAAAAGCATTTCCAAACATGGCATTAAGACACA
This sequence comes from Elephas maximus indicus, assembly GCF_024166365.1. Classification (NCBI taxonomy): domain Eukaryota; kingdom Metazoa; phylum Chordata; class Mammalia; order Proboscidea; family Elephantidae; genus Elephas; species Elephas maximus. Next base: position 40,147,705 of record NC_064838.1, read on the forward strand.
TTTGTAATATCAAGAAAAAATACAAACTACCTAAGAATAAATCCAAGAAAAGATGTACAAAGACCTGTACACAGAAAATTAAAACTTTACGGAAAGACATTAAAGATGACCTAAAAAAATGGAAAAATGTTTTATGATCATGGATAAGAAAATTTGATATTTCAAACATGTTAATTCTACCCCAAAACAATGCATAAGTTTAATACAATTCCAATAAAGATGCCAACAGGTTTCCGAGGGGACTTTTATAAGCTGATTCTAAATTTTATATGGTCCAGAAAAACACTATTAAAATAATAAATTAAGCAAGGTTGCAGGATATAAAATTAATATACAAAAATTGGTTTGTTTCTATACACTAGCAATGAACCAACTGAAAATGAAATTAAGAAAACAATTCCATTTATAATAGCAGCAAAAAGAATAAATAGGAATAAATTTAACAAAATAAGTGCAAAACTTGTATGCTAAAAACTACAAAACATTGTTGAAAGAAATTAAAGTGGACATATAATGTAGACTTAATATTAAGATAGCAATACCCTCCAAATTGATCTACTGACTCAATGCAGTCACTATAAAATTCCAACTCGTGTTTTTGAAGAAACTGACAAGCTGACCCTCAAATTTATATGGAAATCCAGTGAACCCAAGATAGCCAAAAACAATCTTAAAAAAAGAAGTACAAAGTTCAAGGACTCGCACTTGCCAATTTCAAAACTTACTACAAAGGTACAGTAATCAAGACAGTGGGATATTGGCATAATGCTACAAATACAGATGAATGAAAAAGAATTGCCAGTCTAGAAATAAACCTATGCATCTATAATCAATTAGTTTTTGACAAAGGTGTTAAAATAATTCAATGGAAAAACAACAGTCTTTTCCACAGATGGTGCTGGGACAACTGGATAACCACATGCACAAGGATGAATTTGGATCCTTACCTCACACCATACACAAAAATTAACTCAAAATGGATCAAAGACAAAAATGCTGTTATAATAAAACTCTTAGAAGAAAACTAAGTGTAAATCTTCACGACCTTGAATTAGGCAACAATTTCTTAGGTACAACACCCAAAGCATAAACAACCAAAGCAAAAAATAGATAAATTGGATTTCATGAAAATTTAAGACTTTTGTGCTTCAAAGAAAACCATCAAGAAGTTAAACGACAACACACAGAATGGGAGAAAATATTTGCAAATCACACATATGATAAGGGACTTGTATACAGCATATATTTAAAAAATACTTACAATTCAACAATAAAAAGACAACTAACCCAATCCTAAAATGTACAAAGAATCTGAATAGACATTTCTTTGAAGAAGACATCCAAATGACCAATAAGCACATGAAAAGATGTTCAACATCATTAGTCACCAGAGAAATGTAAATCAAAACCACAAAGAGATAGCACTTTACATTCCCTAGAAAGACTATAATCAAAAAGACAGAAAATAACCATTGTTGCCAAGGATGTTGCAAAATTAAAGCTCTCATACATTGCTGGCAGGAATGTAAAATGGTGCTGTTTCTGTGTAAAACAGTTTGGCAGTTCCTCGATACGTTAAACATAGAGTTTAACCATGTCGTTGTTGTATGCCATCGAGTTGACTGACTCATGATGCCTCTATAGGACAGAACAGAACTACCCCATGGGGTTTCCTGGGCTGTAATCTTTACGAGAGCAGAACACCAGATCTTTTCCCCCGAAAAGCAGCTGGTGGATTCGAACTGCTGAACTTTTGCTTATCAGCCAAGTGCTTTAACAATTGTGCCACCAGCTTAACCATGTGACACAGTAATTCCACTCCTAGGTGGAATGTTTTCAAGAGAATTGAAAACGTACGTCCACACAAAAACTTGTACATCAGCTTTCATAGAACCACTATTCGAAATAGCTAGAAGGTGGAAACAGCCCAAATGTTCATCAATAGATGAATGGGTAAACACAATGTGGTGTATATGTATACACCAAAAAAAAAACAAAAAACCAAACCCGTAGCCATCAATTCAATTTTAATATAGACTCTATAGGACAGAGTACAACTGCCCCATAGGGTTTCCAAGGCTGTAATCTTTACCGAAGCAGACTGCCACATCTTTCTCCCTTGGAGCAGCTGGTAGATTTGAATCACCAACCTTTCAGTTAGCAGCCAAGCACTTAACCACTGTGCCACCAGGGATCCTTTATATATACACAATGGAATATTATTCAGCTATAAAAAGATATGAAGTACTGACACATGCTACAACATGGATTAACCTTGATGACATTATGCTAAATGAAAGAAGCCAGGCACGAAAGGCCACATATTGTATGATTACATTTGTATGGAAAGTGCAGAACAGGCAAATCCGTAGAGACAAACAGCAGATCAGTGGTTGCCAGGGGCAGTGGGGAGTGACTGCTAACAGGTATGGGGTTTCTTTGGGCGTTAGGATAATCTGGAAGTAATACTGATGGTTGCATAAACCTATGACTATACTAAAGGCCCCTGAGTTATATACTTTAAAATGCTGAATGGGTGGGTAGAAATTGAAACAGACCCATAACAAAAGAAGAGATTGAAGATGTCATCAAAAAACTGCCAAGAAAAAAAAGTCTAGAACTCTAGCGCTTCTCTGGAGAATTCTACCAAACATTCAGAGAAGAGTTGACACAAATTCCACTCAAACTCTTCAAAAACATAGAAGAGGAAGGAACACTCCCTAACTCGTTCTATGAGGCCAGCATTACCTTGATACCAAAACCAGACAGGACATAAGAAAAAAAGAAAATTACAGACCAATATCCCTCATGAATATGCAAACTCGTTACTGTGGAGTCGATTCCAACTCACAGCAACCCTATAAAACCAAAACCCAAACCCATTGCCGTCAAGTCAATTCTAACTCATAGCGACCCTATAGGACAGAGTAGAACTTCTCCATAGAGTTTCCAAGGAGCAGCTGGCGGATTTGAACTGCTGACCTTTAGGTTAGCAGCAGTAGCACTTAACCACTGTGCCACCAGGGTTTCCAGCAACCCTATAGAACAGAGTAAAACTACCCCATACGGTTTCCAAGGAGCGGCTGGTGGATTCAAACTGCCAACCTTTTGGTTAGCAGCTGTAGCTCTTAACAACTGCACTATGAGGGCTCCCTCATGAATATAGATGCAAAAATTTTCAACAAAATTCCAGCCAACAGAATTCAACAACACATCAAAAAAAAAAAAAAAAAATCATATGCCATCATCAAGTGGGATTCACACCAGGAATACAAAGGTGGTTCAACATTAGAAAATCAATCAGTGTAATTCCCCATATAAATTAAAAAAAAAAAAACAAAAAACCACATCATCATATCAATGGGTGCAGAAAAGGCATTTGATAAAATTCAAAACCTTTCCTGATAAAAACTCTCAGGAAAATTAGAATAGAAGGAAAATTTCTCAACATAATTAAGCACATATACACAAAACTAACAGCCAACATTATTCCCAGTGGAAAAGGTCTGAGTGCCTTCCTTTTCAGAACAGGAATGAGACAAGAATGCCCATTACCGTCACTCTTATTCAATATTGTACTGGAAATCCTATCTAGACCATTGAGTCAATAAAAAGAAATCAAAAGTAACCGAATCGGAAAGGTAGAAGTGGAACTATGTTTATTCACAGATGGCATGATCCCATACATAGAAAACCCTAAAGATGCCACAAGAAAACTGCTGGATCTAATAGGAAAATTTAGCAAAGTGGCTGGGTACAAGATCAACACACAAAAATCAGCTGGATTCCTTCACACTAACAAGGAGTATTCTGAAAACAAAATCAAGAAAACAAAATCATTTACCATTGCCCACAAAATGATAAAATATCTAGGAATTAATCTAACCAGGACATAAAAGACTTATACAATGAAAATTATAAAACACTACTACAAGAGACTAAAAGAGACCAACATAAATGGAAGGACATTTCATGTTCATGGATTAGAAGACTTGGCATTGTGAAAATGTCAACACTATCCAAAGCAATCTATAGATACAATGCAATCCTGATGCAAATTCTAATAATATTCCTTACTTAAATGGAAAAACTAATCACCAACTCTATATGGGAAGGAAAGAGGCCCTGAATAGCCAAAGCAATATTGAAGAAAAAGAACAAAGTAGGAGGCCTCACACTTTCTGATCTCAAAACATACTACAGCCATGATAATCAAAATGGCCTGGTACTAGTTCAGTAACAGACACACAGACCAGTAGAATAGAATTGAGAACCCGGAAATAAATCCATCCATTCATGGACAGTTGATTTTGGACGAGGGGTCAAAGTACAATCAATGAGACAGATACAGTCCTTTTAATAAATGGTGCTGACAAAAGTGGCTATCCACTTGCAGAAAAATGAAACAGGACCCATACCTCACACCGTACACAAAAACTAACTCAAAATGATCAAAGACCTAATGTTAAATCTAAAACTATAAAGTTCCTGGGAGAAAACTATGGGGCCTTTTTTAAAAATAGGCTAACAAACATTAATACAAATGCATGAATAACAAGAGACAAATTAGGTAATTGGGACCTCATAAAATTAAATACTTGTGCTTATCAAAAGACTTCATCAAAAGAGTAAAAAGACAACCTAAAGACTGAGGAAAAAATCTTTGGCAATGACATATCTGATAAGGGTCTAAACTAAAACAAAAAAAAAAACAAACCCATTGTCATCGAGTTGATTCCAACTCATAGCAACCCTATAGGACAGAGTAGAACTGCCTCATAGGGTTTCCAAAGAGCGCCTGGTGGATGTGAACTGCCCACCTCTTGGTTAGCAGCCACAGCACTTAACTACTACGCCACCACGGTTTCCGAAAAGGGTCTAATCTCTAAAGTATATAGAAAACTTGAACAACTCAACAACAAAAAGACAAACAACCCAATTAAAAAACGGGCAAAAAACATAACAGACACTTCACCAAAGATGACAGCCAAGCAGCCAGCAAACACATGAAAATATGCTCATGATCATTAGCCATTAGAGAGATACAAGTCAAAACTACAATGAAATGCCATCTCACCCGGACTAAAATAGCACTGATTTTAAAAAACAACAAATGTTGGCGAGGATGTCGGGTGATTAGAACCCTTATCCACTGCTGGTGGGACTGTAACAAGGTACAACCTACTATGGAAAATGATATAGTGTTTCCTCAAAAATACTAGAAATAAAAATACCATACGACCTAGCAATCCTACTCCTAGGTATATACCCTAGAGATCCGATAAAAGGTACATGGGCAGACATATGCACACCTATGATCATTGCAGCATTATTCACAATAGCAAAAAAACCCCAAAAAAACGGAAACAGCCTAAGTGCCCTTCAATGGATGAAGGGATAGCAAAATGTGATACATACACGCAGTGGAATACTATGCAACCATAAACAACAATGATGAGTCCACAAAACATATAACATGGACAGATCTGGAGGACATAAGGCTAAGTGAAATGCGTCAATACGTAAAGACAAACACTGTATGACCCTACTTTTATAAGAAGACAAGAATAGACATATATACAAAAACCAATGTTAACTGGTGGTTAACAGGGATGGGGGGAGGGGGAGGAATTACTCTCTAGATCATAGATACTTGTTATTTTTGGTGATGGGAAAAGTAGCACCCAACGTGAATGTAATGAGCACAGCTTGACCAATAGCCAAAAGATGAGTGTCACATATGTATGTGTATAGGCATATAAGTGTATGGAGAGGTACAGGTGTGTACATATGTGTGTACAGATATAAGCATCTATATGTACGTGTATGTATAGATGTGTGTCAAGCATATGTATTCATAGAGGATACCGTTACAGACACTTCTCAGACATAACCAAACACCTTGTGAGATTGGGTTTCTGAGTTTGAAGGCTTAGGATCTTAGTCTCATGGGAAACTCAGTCAACTGGCATAATATAGTTCACAAAGTTCATGTTCTGCATCCTAGCGAGGTATGTAGCATCTGGGGTCTTAAAAGCTTGTGAGCAGCTATCTGAGATACAACTCTTGGTCTCTACTCAGAAACCAAAGACTCAGAGGAAAAACTAGCCTACAGGGCTAAAAGCCTACGTGAACTATGGCCTCATCTACCCTGAGACCAGAAGAAGTAGATGGTGCCTGACTTCCACTACCAACCATTCTGATCAGCACAGGAGAAAAATGTGGAAGAGAATTCAAATTCTTAAAAAGTCCATACTTACCGGACCAGTTGAGATCAGAGGACTCCCTGAGACTGTCACTCTGAGATATTCTTTAAACTTTAAAAAGAAACTATTCCCTGAGGTCACCTTTTAGTGAAATAGCAGATTGGGACACACAAAAAAGCATATTACCCATAAGCGTAGTGCTCCATTAAAAAATCATCCAAACGAGACCAAAAGGTCAACAATTACTCTAAGGCAAAGGTGAGAAGACAAGGGGCAGGGAAACTAGAGCACTGAAAATAGACCAACCAGAACACAATTAAAGAGAACATTGACACATTTTTAAAAACGTAACTGATGTCACTGAACAAATTGTATAGATATTGTCAAGTGAGAACTTTATTTGCTATGGAAACTTTAACCAAAAACACGATAAAATATTATTTAAAAAAAGACAAATGAAAATTATATGTCAAAAAAGAAAAAGAATCAATAACATATACACACACACACACACACACGTATACATACATATTTTTGTTTCTTTTTATACATACATAGATATATATGGAAGCCAAGAAAAACCAGGACATGCCTGAAGAAGAGGGTCAGGAGCTTGCTTTACAAGATATCAGGGTATATTCTAAAACTCTAATAATTCAGACAGGGATGCCTGGGTTTTCGATAAAATCTGACGAAGGTGTTACCACACGAGCGCGCATATTTTCATTTTGTGATGGGCCTCCATGAAAATACCATTGGTGACATTCCACGAATGTTTGTGTGCATTGCTACTCCAGCGACGCACAAATTAATAAATCATCCTGTCATTGGGGCCGTGCTGTTTCGGACCCATCCCCCAGACCTTTAACTGGTTAAGCATACCTAGCTCTGAAGGAAATACAGACCGGAGCTGGCAAAAAGCTGTTTCTTAAAGTGTGGGCAATGGGCCTCCTGCTTGGGACTCCCCGGGAGTACTGGGGAAAGAGGCAAATCCCGGTCCCCGTACCAGACCTTCTGCATCAGAAATTCGGAGGGTAGGGCCGCATAGCCCGAAGTTAGGAGCTCACCTTGTGATTCTTCTGCTAAGTGAAGTGTGAGAACCACCACTGTGAAGGTTGTGATGATTGACCACCGGACTGGTCCGATTTGCCCTGAGTATTCCAGAATTTGAACTCCTTGGAGGATTGTTTGGATAAGAGCGTAGCTTGCCTGGATTTCTTTAAGGTGCAAAGGGTTGGAATGCGTATCTCTCCAGCATGTTGAGGACCTAAAAGATTTGTTGTTGTTAGCTGCCAAAGAGTTGGCTCCAGCTCGTGGTGACCCTATGCACAACGAACGAAACGTTGTCTGATCCTGCACCATCTTCATGATCCTTGGTATGCTTAAGCTCATTACGGCGGCCACTGTGTATTTTGATTGCTTTCCAACCCAGTTCGCTCATCCTCCAGCACTATATCAGACAATGTACTGTTGTGATCCATAGGATTTCCAGTGGCTAATTTTCAGAAGTAGGTCACCAGGCCTTTCCTCCTAGTCTTAGTCTGGAAGCTCAGTTGAAATCTATCCACTACGGGTGAACCCTTCTGGTATTTGAAATACTGGGTGGCAGAGCTTGCAGCACCATGCAACATGCAAACCACCACAGTACAACAAACAGACATTGGAAGACAAACTGCCTTATAGATATTGACAGCCATGAAACAAGACATCTGGCTCAAAGAAGGGACAGAATTTTGATGGCACTAGTTTTTTGTTTTTTTTTTTTATGTAGTGGTACCTAGAGGACAATATCATTGCCTTCCTAAGGGCTATGTGAAAAGTAACGTTTTAAAGTTATAATTCCTACATCCAAAATTCTCTTGGCCAAAATTGTGATGGGTTCTGATGATGTCACAGAAATTTCTTGCATCATCTAATTCCTCCCATTACTCTGGGGAAAGCCAGGATGCCAAATCTCTGATCTTTGGCTGATTTTTAAAGGTACTTTTCACTGAGTTTTTAATATTGTAAATACACTGACGAGCACAAGATTTCGAGGACTAAGTATTCTTTTGCAGGTTTACTCCAACGATATTAGCTTTGAAAACACAAGAAAAATTTTCAAATGAGCAGTCAGAATCATTACAAATGCAATGTCTGATTTGCATGAAATTATTTAAAAATCACGTCAAAAAACATCAAACCACCATGGAAGATGTACACCTAGAGTATTTGTATGATGCCAAGTCCCGGGTTCAAGATTTTCTCAACTGTGTTCTTATTTTATTATTGACAACTCCCATCTCTTTACCTACAAGATACCCTTTCACCTAATTAAAAATTATCTATGTGAATCTAAAACCATAATGTTCTTGGAAGAAAACACAGGAGCCAAGCTTTGGGACCTCATTTTTTTTCAACAATAGGTTATCAAACACAGCAACCAATATACAAGCAACAGAAAACAAAATAGATAACTGGGACCTCATAAAAGTTAAATACTTATGTTCATCAAAAGACCTTATCAAAAGAGTAAAGAGACAACCTACAGGCTGGGAAAAAAATATTCAGGAATGATATAACTGATAAGGGTCTAATATCTAAAATATATGGAAAACTTCTACAACTTGGCAACAAAAAGGCAAATAACCCAATCAAAAACTAGGGAAGGACATGAGCAGGCAATTCACCAAATAGAATATTCAAATGGCCAATAGACACATGAAAAGATACTCAACATCATTAGCCACCAGAGAAATGCAAATCAAAACCACAATGAGATACCTGGTAGCGCAGTGGGTAAGCACTCGGCTGCTAACAGAAAGGTCAGTGGTTCGAACCCATCAGTCACTCTGCAGGAGAAAGATGTGCAGGCTGCTTCTGTAAAGATTATAGCTTTGGAAACCCAAGGGGGCAGGTCTGCTCTGTCCTATAGGGTCGCTGAGTCAGAATCAACTTGACGGCAATGGGTTTAGGATGGCCAAGATTAAAAAAAAAAAAGGAAAATAACTAGTGTTGGAGGAGATGTGGAAAAACGGGAGCCCTCATCCATTGATGGTGGGAATGCAAAATGGTACAGCAGTTGTGGAAACTCTGATGGTTCCTCAAAAAACTAGGGGTAAAGCTGCTACACCCATAACCCAGCAATTCCGCTCCTAGGTACGTACCAGGGGTGGATTAACACATAAGCAAGACACATACTGGCTTACATTAAACAAGATACACACAGCTTAGTGTGTTCACTTACTAATCTGTAGTGAACAATTTCACATGAGTTTAACTGCTGCTTTGACGAGGGTGAGGTATGCACAGCTTGACCAAAGTAATGATCTCACTGAAAAGTACACAAGAAGAAAGGACCTGCTGGTAATTGCTATGGCATATATAATTTTGAAAAAACAGCAAAAACAAAAAATATATATATGTGTGGATATACATGTACATATGTAGGCATATATGTGTATACCAAAAAAAGTCAAACGCATTGCTGTTGAGTCGATTCCAACTCATAGTGACCGTAAGTACGTATATATGTGTGACTATATAGGAATAATATGCATATGTATATGCACCTATATGACTATATGCACATATATTCATATTTATAATAAAGCACATGGGGGTACAGTTATGGGCACTTCTTAGGCATAACCAACTTGCAGGACTGGATTTCTGGGTTTGAAGAATTAAGACCATAGTCTTGTGGGACATCTCTATCAATTGGCATAATACAGTTCCTAAAGTTATATTCTACATCCTAGTTTGGTGAGTCGTGTCTGGGGTCTTGGAAGATTGTGAGTAGCCGTCTTGGATACAACTATTGGTCTCTACTCGTCCAGAACAAAAGAGAAAGAAGGAAACCAAAGACTCAAAGAAGAAACTAGTCTACAGGACAAATGGTCTACATGAATCACACCTCATCTCCCCTGAGACCAGAAGAACTAGGTAGTACCCAGCTACCACTACTAACCATTCTAATCAGGGTCATAATAGATGGTGTCATGGATTGAACTGTGTACCTGAAAAATATCTGTCAACTTGGCTAGGTCAAAATTCCCAGTATTGTATGATTGTCTGCCATTTTGTCTTCCGATGTGGTTTCCATATGTGTGTAAATCCTATTACTATGATGTAATGAGATGGATTAGTGGTAGTTATATTGATGAGATCTACAAGATTAGATAGTGTCTTAAGCCAATCCCTTTTGAGATATAAAAGAGAGAAGCGAGCAGAGAGACATGGGGGATCTCATACCACCAAGAAAGCAGCACCGGGGGCAGAGCACGTCCTTTAGACTTGCGGTTCCTGTGCGGAGAAGCTCCTAGACCAGGGGAAGACTGATGACAAGGACCTACCTCCAGAGCTGACAGAGAAAGCCTCCCCCTGGAGCCGGCACCCTGAATTTGGACTTGTAGTCTACTAGGCTGTGAGAGAATAAATTTCTCTTTGTTAAAACCATCGACTTGTGGTATTTCTGTTACAGCGACACCAAATGACTAAGGCAGATGGACTCTGATGGAATGGGAGAAAAATGTGAAACAGAACCTCAAGTTCCTAAAAAAAAGAAAGAAACAGACCTACTCTACTGGTTGAGACTGGAGGACTCCCCAAGACTATTGCCCTGAGATACTCTTCCAACCCTGAACCAAAACTAACCCCTGAGGTCACCTTGTAGCTAAATAACAAACTGGCTCAAAAAATGATGAATATCACCTGTAAGTATTGTGCTCCTTTAAAAATCACCTATATGATGACCAATTGATGAACAATTACTGTAAAACAAAGACGAGAATGTAAGGGGGCAGGGAAACTCGATTAATGGAAATGGAACAACCAGAATGGAAACAACGGGCAGTTTCAGGTACTGTGAAGAATGCAGCGAATGGCATTGAACAACTTGTGTGGAAACTGTTGAATGGGAAACTGCTGTGTAAACCTTTACTGGAAATACAATAAAATATTATTTAAAAATTATTTATTGCACACTAGTTTTTTTTTAGTGAGGGTGAGGAAACCCTGGTGGCGTAGTGGTTAAGTGCTACGGCTGCTAACCAAGGGGTCGGCAGTTCAAATTCGTCAGGTGCTCCTTGGAAACTCTACGGGGCAGTTCTACTCTGTCCTATAGGGTCGCTATGAGTCGGAATCGACTCAACGGCACTGGGCTTGGCTTGGGCTAGTGAGGGTGAACAAGGTTTATTAGGGCCAGATTCCTCAGCTGAGAGTCTCCAGGGAGTTAAAAACCCAGGAGTTGCTCTATGTATCAATAATTTTGCTGTGCAGCAATGTTAAATTACGCCAAAGCCCATGCTAAGCTTGCTGAATTTTTTTAAATGTGTTTGCACTGAAGGATAAAAAACCATTTGCAATTTGGTCAATCCCAACTCATGAGGACCCCAGCTGTGTCACAGTAGAACTGTGCTCCACAGGGTTTTCAGTGGCTGATTCTTTGGAAGTAGGTCTCCAGGCCTATCTTTTGAGGCACTTCTGGGTGGACTCGAACCTCCAACCTTTAGGTTAGGAGCTGAACACATGAACTGTTTGCACCACCTAGGGACTTTGCATTGACGAAGAGTGTCTGTGTTTTAATACATGGCCCATATTATTTTTTCAGCTTCTGATTTTGTTTATGTAGGCTTTCTTCATTGAAAATAAAGATGGGGAGATTAACGAGGTTTGGCACTACTGCACAGCACATTGCACTTTTAGAATTGTGTAAAGACAGAAGGCTTCAATTTTGCTTCGAGAACCCTCTGTACATATTAAACAAGTGACTTGCAGGCTGTTTGGCTCTGAACTGGCAGAGCAGGGAATTTTTTTATACCAGGTTCAAGCTCCCCCCCATCTTTTTTTTTTCTTCCTAAACTTAAATCCCTGGTTATTACCATCCTCACTTTACAGAGGAGAAGGCTGTGGTTCAGAGAGGGTAAGAAATTTACCCCAAAACACACAGCTAATAAGCGAAGGAGTCAACCCCATGATCTGGCTCCAGAGCCTGTGTCCTTAAACACCAGGATTCACTAACATTTGCTTATCCCGTCTTTCAGGGCTTCATTCATCATGGCTCCACATTCGGGTGCACCACCCCGGAGGTTGTGCAAGATGATCCACTGTGCAGAGAAAGAGCACATAAGAATGTCTCTTTACATTTCTCCATCTCTTTGGTATTTCTACTTTTGTGCGCTTGTATGTGTATATTAGTACATAGTTCATTACTGAATACATTGTGAAAATGGGGACCTGTGCTCAAATTTTTTTACTGATAAGGGTGTGCTATCAAAACAGTCTGGACCCCACTGTTAGAAGAAGCTCTGCTTCCTGTAAAGGGGTGGGTGGGGGGGGGTTGACATTGCAAGTGATGCTACCCATTTCATGGGTTGTTTTGAGATCCAGTGAGCCCTGCAGGCAGGCACGCAGCACAGGGCCCCGCGTGGGAGCCTCGTCTGGGGCTGGTGCCTGCTGTCCACTCCCTTGCTCACTCGCCTCCCAGTCATTTGCTTCCTTGCAGTGCAATGGATCACTTTTATATGGCCTTTCTCACCATGGTCTTGTAACTCCCATCAAATGACTGGGTGGGATGCAAGTAAGGTGCTTGTGGCCCACCAAGGAGATTGGACAGCTTGTTAATAATACAAATAAAGTGCATGGCACACTTGTGGGGGTGGGACCATGCAAATAAGGTGTAAGGAAACCTAACGAGGGGACTGGTCAGCTTTGCCATCCCACTAGGCTTAAAATGAGCCATCCCAGAGGCGGAAAGGGGGGCCTCACTACCACCAAGAAGAAGAGATGGTGGCAGAGCACTTTTTGGACCTGAGGTCCCTACACTGAAAACCTCCTAGACCCAGGAAACAGAGAGAGAGAGCTATAACACTGGAGACAGTGCAAGACAGCAAGAAACAGCAGCAGAGAAATGGCAGCAGCAGAACCAGGAGACCAGCTCAAGATGGTGCAGTGGACTTCCTGGCCCACGGAGCAAGGCGGTTATAGTAAGTGGGTGTGCCAGCTCACAGGGTGAGAGAGCTGAGCACCTTCAGGCTGAGGCTTAGGCACTTATTGGTGGAGCTAAAGAACTTTGTAACATTTGCCCCAACAGGGCAAAAGCTGGGCTGAGGGACAGAGGGGCCGAGGGCCAGAGAGAGACCCGCCAGCGGGCATGGCTGAGAAGCGGCTCTCCTAATCAAAGAACTGTATCCTAAGTCATTTCTGATCCTGGATTGTAACCTGTTACTTCCCTAATAAACCCCATACTGTGAGTATGGTCTGTGGCCATTGCAACTAATTATCAAATCCAGCAGAGAAGTAGAGAGTGCCGTGGGAGGAATGGCTGCTATCAGGGTTGGTAAAAAGGTTGGAGAGTGGAGGCATGTCTGATTTCCGCCTCACAGGAATCAACCTGGGCCGTCGACGCTGGTAATGATTCTCTTTGCCCATGTGAAGTTAGACGAGGAGGTCTGCTGCAGCCATCATGCCATTTTTACAGTTCCTTCATGCCTATGTTTGTTCAGACAGCCACCAAGCACCTACTAGGATCCAGGGTCATGGCCAGTCTCAAGGGACGTAGAGGACACTCAGTCTTGGGTCCCGGCCCTGTGGAGTCCGCCATCCAGGGAAAGTGGTAGATTGACAAACAGACAGTGGTTTGCGTGAAGGGAAGCTAGTATCCTCCACAGGCCTTAACCGGAGGGTGTAGTCCACTGAGAGATTTCAGGGAGGCTTCCTGGAAGAGGTGGCCTCTGAGTAGAGCCTTGGCAGATAACAAGAGCTTCAAGTGAAGCAGAGGGAACGTGCCGACTGTAGAGTCAAGCCAGCTGTGTGCCATTTTTTGAACTCTGTTTTAGCCATGGAGGATGTCTTAGTTATCTAGTGCTGCTATAACAGAAATACCACAAGTGGATGGCTTTAACGAAGAGAAGTTTATTTTCTCACAGTAAAGTAGGCCAAGTGTCCAAATTCAGGGTGTTAGCTCCAGGGGAAGACTTTCTCTCTCTGTTGGCCTTCTCATCAATCTTCCCCCATATTAGGAGCTTCAAAAAAAAAAAAAAAAAATTTTTTTTTTTTTTTCTTTTTTGGCACAGGGACCCCAGGACCAAAGGACGGCTTTGCTCCCACACTGCTTTCTTGTTGGTACGAGGTTCCCCTTTCTCTCTGCTTGCTTCTTTCTTTTATATCTCAAGAGATTGCCTCAAGATAAAATCCAGCCTTGTAGGTTGAGTCCTGCCTCACTAACACAATGCTGCCCAACCTCCCTCATTAACATCATAGAGGCAGGATTTACAACAAATAGGAAAATCACACAATACGGGAATCATGGCCCAGCCCAACTGATGCTCACATTTTTGGGGGGACAAAATTCAATCCATGACAGGGGGGTATAGTAGACCAGATAGACAAAAATCTCGGGCTTCACGGAGCTGTTTCTGGGGGAGATAGTGAAGGTAGCATCCTGAGGGAGGTCAGGGAGCAGGCAATTGGAAGTGAGCATTCCAGAAGGAGGGAACAGCACCAATGCCCTGAGGTAGGAACGTGCATGTGCTCAGGATACAACGAGGAGGCTGGTGGACCTGGGACAGGGTGAGCCTGGGGAGGTAGAAGGAGACCAAGAAGTGAAGACTGAGCCAGATGGTACAGGGCTGGAGACCGTCGGGCTGGCTCTGTCTCTGCTCTGAGGGAGGTGAGAGCCATGGAGGGTGTTGGGCAGAGGGGGTACAGGGCATGACTTGGGGTTAACTGCACACCCTCTGGCTTCTCCTGGAGGATGGATGTAGGAAGGTGAAGGGCACATGGAAGGACCAGCTAGGAGGCTGTGGTGATGATCCAGCTGAAGAGGCTGCAGGCAGACGCTGGACACAGCTGCGCGGTGGGGCAAGAGCAGCCCCCACCCCCTCTTGGGGAGGATCCTCTTCCCCACACCCCAGCCCCGGCAGCATTAGCTCAGAAAGCCCTGCCAGCTCCCCCCTCCCCCCCCCCCCGCCCCGGGAAGGCCCAGGCTAGCGGAAAGAGCCATTCAGAGACCGCCAACCCTACAATTACGATAAGATGGATTCTTCTCCCTGTCAGGGCGCGGGGATACGGAGCCTGTTATTACAAAGAAGGCCTAATTACAGCGTCTCGGCCTCGCTCAGAGCAGGAGGAACACCGGCCGCCTGCAAACCCAGGCTAATTGTTCCCTCCGCCCTCCCTCCCCTGTCAGAGGCATTCAATCTGCCCAAAATAATTACACATTTTCTCCCCCAAGGGCTTGGAGACAGGCTCTGCTCTTCTCCCCGGACAGGGAACCCAGCTCCCTGGCTTGGAAATCACCAGCAGGCAGCATGGACACGCAGGTCGAGGCAGACCCATCCCTCTGCTCCTCCAACTCCCGGGTCCCAAGTGCACTGCCCAGCCAGCCAGGAGCCTCATTCCTTACCGTCCAGGCTCCATGACTGAACATCCCTCCATGCTTGAGCAGAAACTTCATGTGTCCTCATGGGTTAAATGGTCATATCAGATGTATTGGAAACCCTGGTGGTGTAGTGGTTAAGAGCTATGGCTGCCAACCAAAGGGTCGGCAGTTCGAATCTGCCACGCGCTCCTTGGAAACTCTATGGGGCAGTTCTACTCTGTCCTATAGGGTCGCTATGAGTTGGAATCGACTCAACGGCACTGGGTTTGGTTTTTTTTTTTTGGTTATCAGATGTATTGGGGACAGGGGTTATCCAAGGTAGGCAGAGCATTTAACCCAGTGCTGGCACAGAAAGAGTGGGCACTAATACCTGTGCTTAGCATGCCACACTGAGTCTCTTTCTAGAGGTGAAAGAAGCTTCCTGTGTTGAGTACCTCCTATGTGCCTGGCATACAATGTTCAGTAAACATCTGTTGGATGAATGGTCATCTCTTAACTACGTCTCACAGCCAAACTGGGAAGGGCAAGGTTATTGTTCCTATTGTACAGGTGAGAAAACTGAGACCCTGAAAGGGCAAGCAGGTTTCCCAGGGTCACAGTCACACGGTAAAGGGTGCATATGTGTACATGTGTGTATCTGTGTGTGAATGCGTGTGTTCATATGCATGTCCATGTGTGTCTGGATACATGTGTGTATGTGTGTGCAAGTGTTTGTGTTTGCATGTAAGCATGTAGTCACTGGGTTGCTGGGCAGCAGAGTGGTTTTCCAGAAACAAGACTTCAGGACCAGTATCCTGCTATATGACTCTGAGCAAGTCCCACCTCCTCTTTGAAACTTGGTTACTCCATCCATCTTAGAGCTTCCCATCAGATGGCATTGAACAGGACCAGAATTTTAAGTAACATGTACGTACATGATGAGAAAGGTGCTTCTTGCAATGGCTGCATAGGAAAATTCTCCAAATAGGGGTTGCCTACTGCCTCACCCACCAAGAGAGCAGACCTCAGACTCATCCGCCTGAGAGAGACACGTTGCTTACAAGTCATCGAGTTTATTGTTACCATAATCTTTCATTTATGGTGCATGTTGCTGGCTTTCTTTTTTGTTTCAGTGAGAAAAGGCAAATCTGCTTTAAAAAAGGTAAGTCACTTCCAAGGACAAGTGCTCCAAGGATAGGACAGAAATGGGGAGGGACCGTGCAGCTCTGGTAAAAACTCAGGTTCCAAGTGACGTGTGTAGCTCTGACACCCTGCTGTCCCTTCAGCTGAAACCAAGGCCAGCCAGTCTCTGCCACGAAATTGCTGAGATCCCTTAATTGCCTCCAGCCTCAGCTTCCCCATCTGGGCAGGGGTCAGGGCTGGCTCTGGAAGCTACCTGGTTCGCAGGATGGGCTGGCTCTGGAAGCAGGTCCCTTGCAGAGTGCCATGCTAAGTGAGATATCAGTGATCAGTGGCTCTGTCTAGGCTGATGGGCTAATGAGGGGGCACCTGACAAACGTGAGACCTGACATGTCTATTCCAGGAAGTACAACATCTGGTTCCGAGCCCGACCTCTCCTTCACGCCGTCCGCCTGGCCCAGTGCTCACCGGGAATGCCTGTGCTGACGGATTGCCCTTCTGATATCTTTATTATTGCTTTGAAAAGACGCCATGGGGGCCCCAACCCACTAGCCTTTCCTGGAGAAACGCTCCCCCCAGGCGCTTCAATGTCAGCCAGTTCCTGGCCAGAAGTTCCCCTGTCACTTGGACATCTCCATAAATAACGCCCAGCCCCTGAAGAACACCGTGCAGATGCTTGCACAAGGCACTGCCGTTTGCACAAGTCCTGCCAGAGCTCAGTGCCTTCAATGAGTTTCAGGAAATAAGGATTTCAGGAAAGCAAAAAAAATCAGTAAGTAAATTCAAGTTCTACAGGTTGAACACACCCTCTGAGGCCAAAGGTTGAATTTGACACTCTCCCATCTTTCCTGAAAAGGTGCCTCAGGAGAGTATGTATGTATGTGAGCTCATTCACTCATTCATTCACTAATTCGTTCCTTCCAAAACCTCTATTGGTCTACGGTATACATGAGCCACGTTCAGGACATAAACAGCACGAAAACAAAGGGAGGGGCACGCTACAAGAGACACTGACATACACGCGCCACCAGCTGCCGCCAAGTCGATTCCAACGCACGGCGACTCCGTGTGTGTCAGAGTAGAACAGCGCTCCAAAGGGTTTTCAATAGCTGATTTTTCTAAGGAAATTGCCAGGCCTTTCTTCAGAAGCTTCTGTGGGTGGACTTCAATTTCCAACCATTAGCACTTCGATATGTGGGTCTTATTTGGATCCTGATTCAAATAAATCAGTTATGATAAGATACCCTTGAGATGAGCAAAAAAAAAAAAAAAAAACCAAACCCACTGCCGTCGAGTCAATTCTGACTCATGGCGACCCTATAGGACAGAGCAGAACTGCCCCATAGGGTTTCCAAGGAGCGCCTGGTGGGTTTGAACTGCCGACCTGTTTGATTAGCAGCCATAAAACCTAACCACTACGCCACCAGAGTTTCCTTGAGATGAGCAGGAACAACCAAATACAGTCTAGGTTAGAAGATATCAAGGATATTATTGTTCATTTTTTTAAGACAGGATGATGGTTTTGTGGTTCCTTATTTTAATCCATGTCTGGGATTTCTTTTAAAATATTCCACCACCACCTGTGCCCCCTGCCTCCCACCCACACGCACAAGTCGGGTCTTTGGGATAAAGCAAACCAAAACCAAACCCACGGCCGTCAAGTCAATTCCCTTTCGGACAGAGTAGAACTGCCCCATGGAGTTTCCAAGGAGCACCTCGTGGATTCATACTGCCGACCTTTTCATTAGCAGCCATAGCTCCTAACCACTATGCCACCAGGGTTTCCTGGGCTAAAACAAGAGCTGCAGAATTTGATAATGGCCGGCGCTGGGTGGGTGAGAGGCTCAGGAGGGTTCCCTATTGTTTAGTAATCACGCCACTCTCTCTAATTCTGAGTATTTTTTAAATGTCTACGATTTTTAAAAGTTAAAATAAATGCCGGCTCCTGCAATGTAGGCTGTCAGCTAAGTCTCAGGGCACAAACATCCCCAACAGGTCCCTGTGCTCCATGTGTTTTCCATCTGGGGGACACCAGTAAGAGTCAGAGGTACCAAATGGCCACTATGGGGGACACGGGAGGCCCCAGGAGGACAGGACGTTGGGGCTGGGCTGTGGATGGAGCTGCCCATGTGTTCTGTTTGACCCAGCACATGATTTCCAATATGTTCAGCTGTTACTTTTAAATGGCTGGTTTCCCCACATTCTCACAACCTGCCTGCTTTCTTCTCAGAGATTCAGTCACTTTCTCTCCGAGGAAGCTGAGGAATGCAGATGCAGAGCCCCTAACCGACCCACCAGTTCCTTCCAGCAGCTTGACCCTCCTCCGCAGGGAGCCAGGAGGGTTTTAAGCCAGGATGTAGCCCACTGCGCACACACAGAGCCAGGAATCGGGCTGCAACTCAGGCTCCAGTTCATCTGCTCCATACTCCCAAAAACATGTATTTGGAGGGCAAGGGGTGGGGAGTACACACACACCTCCCTGACTCTACACCAGGGAAATTTTCAAAGACCCCACACAGTGGGCAGCACTGACAGCAAGCAGAGCACTTCCCACTCACTGCTGATGAGGTTGGGCTGGGCAGCAACTCCACACGCTGACACCTGTGAACTCAGGTGGCCCCTCTGGTGAATGGGACCATGAGTGTCCACCTCACCAACTGTGTATGGAAGCTAAATACACACAGTAAGTGCTTATTGGAAGAGCCTGAGTAGTGCAAGCAGTTTGCAATCGACTGCTAACCAAAAGTTTGGCAGTTTCAACCACCCAGGAGCTCTGCAGAAGAAAGGCCAGGCAATCTATTTCCATCAAGATTAAGGCTAAGAAAATCCTATGGAGCAGTTCTACTCTGTAACACATCAATAGGGGGCTGACTCAAAGCAGCTAACAACAATAACAACAGATGCTTATTATGACTTCCTCAATCCCATTTCAGGTACTCATCCCCACAACACTCTGAGCTGCGTATTTTCATCTCCTCCTGGCAGGTGAAGAACCGTCTCGGAGTCATCCAAGGCCCATGGAAGGGATGGTTGTTGGACGCAGACTGGCTCCTTAGTGTCTTAGTGTTGGGTTGTCAGGCTGTCATGCTTCTGTAGGATGGCAGCAGAAGCCTCGCTGTAGCAGATCAGAATTTCATATGAATATTTCATATTAATAACTGAACACACAATGTAATGCATTATAATACATACTTGTCATACAACCGATTAATCATATAATTGTATATTATAATCATCTACCAAAAAAAAAAAAAAAACCTACTGCTGTCAAGTTGATTCCAACTCACAGTGACCCTGTAGGGCAGAGTAGAACTGCCCCCATAGGTCTTCCAAGGCCATAAATATTTACGGAAACAGACTATCATACCTTTCTCCTTTGGAGCAGCTGGTAAGTTTGAACCACAGATCTTTCAGTTGGTTAGCAGCTGTCTTAGTCATCTAGGGTTGCTATAACAGAAATACTGCAAGTGGATGGCTTCAACAAATAGAAGTTTATTCTCTCACAGTCTACTAGACTAGAAGTCCAAATTCAGGGCATCAGCTCCAGGGGAAGGCTTTCTCTCTGTGTCAGCTCTGGAGGAAGGTCCTTGTCATCAATCTTCCCCTGGTCTAGGAGCTTCTCAGTGCAGGGACCCCAGGCCCAAAGGACATGCTCTGCTCTTGGCACCACTTTCTTGGTGGTAATAAGGTCCCCCTATCTCTCTGCACTCTTCTCTCTTTTATATCTCAAAAGACGTAGACTTAAGACACAACCTAATCTTGTAGATTGAGTCCCGCCTCATTAACACAACTGCCTCTAATCCTGCCTCATTAACGTCATAGAGGTAGAATTTACAACACAAAGGAAAATCAGGTCAGATCACAAAATGGTGGACAACCACACAATACCAGGAATCATGGCCTAGCCAAGTGGACACACATTTTGGGAGGGGCACAATTCAATCTGTGACAGCAGCTAAGCGCTTAACCACTGCACCACCAGAGTTCCTTTAATAACCACCTACATAACGTTAAATAGCTTATGATGTGATGCACACTGTATTATACAAGTTATACATAGTAAATATAACATACAATATATTTTATATCATTTTATGATAGAATAAATATGATGGACAACGTATTATACATATCATATATTATTATTATATTTGTATGATATATTTGTGTATTTCTCCAGTTTCTGGAAAAGGACATCAAGCTTGGTAAAATACAGGGTCAATGAAAAAGAGGAAGACCCTCAACAAGATGGATTGACACAGTGGCTGCAACAATGGGCTCAAACATAGCAACAATTACGAGAATGTGCAGGGCAGTGTTTTGTTCTGTTGTACATGGGGTCACTATGAGTTGGAAACAACTCAATGGTGACTAACAACGGCAAAACTATTTGTATAAAATAACCTTAAGGAGATACAAGTCATTGTTTTAAATTGCAGTACTGCCCTCCAGCACTCTCTCTCTCTCTCTGTTTTATTTCTAACAGCTGGTATTATATAGGATATCAAATGATAGTATATAATCGAGTTATATAATCCTTCATGTCTGTCAGTTTGCCGTACTGTGGGGGCTTGCATGTTGCTGTGATGCTGGAAGCTATGCCACCGATATTCAAATACCAGCAGGGTCACCTGTGGCAGACAGGTTTCAGCTGAGTTTCCAAAATAAGAGAGACTAGGAAAAAGAACCTGGCAGTCTACTTCTGAAAAGATTTAGCCAGTAAAAACCTTATGAACAGCAGTGGAACATTGTTTGATATAGTGCCGGAAGATGAGCCCCTCAGGTTGCGAGGCACTCAAAATACGATTGGGGAAGAGTTCCTCCTCAAAGTAGTGTTGACCTTAATGACATGGATTGAGTAAAGGTTTCAGGACCTTCATCTGCTGATGAGACACGACTCAAAATGAGAAGAAACAGCTGCAAATATCCATTAATAATCAGAACCTAGAATATAAAAGGATGAATCTAGGAAAATTGGAAATCATCAAAAATGAAATGGAATGCATAAACATCGATATCCTAGGCATTAGTAGCTGAAATGGACTGGTATTGGCCGTTTTGAATCAGATGATCATATGGTCTACTATGTTGGGAATGACAACTTTAAGAGGAATGGCGTTGCATTTATTGTCAAAAAGAACATTTCAAGATCTATCCTGAAGTACAACGCTGTCAGTGATAGGGTGATATTCATACGCCTACAAGGAAGACCAGTTAATACGACCATTATTCAAATTTACACACCAACTGCTAAGGCCAAAGATAAAGAAATTGAAGGTTTTTCCCCAACTTCCGCAGTCTGAAATTGATAGAACAAGCAATCAGAATCTACTGATGATTTTGGATGATTGAAATGCAAGAGCTGGAAACAAAGAAGAAAGATTGGTAGTTGGAAAATATGGCCTTGGTGATAGAAACAATACCAGAGATCACATGATAGAATTTTGCAAGACCAACACCTTCTTCGTTGAAAATACCTTTTTTCACCAACATAAACAGTGACTAGACACATGGACCTCATCAGATGGAATACACAGGGATCAAATCAACTGTATCTGTGGGAAGAGAGGATGGAAAAGCTCACTATCATCAGTCAGAACAAGGCCAGGGGCTGACTGCAGAACAGACCATCAGTTGCTCATATGCAAGTTCAAGTTGAAACTGAATTAGAACAAGTTGACAAGAGCCAAGGTACGACCTTGAGTATACCCCACCTGAATTTAGAGACCACGTCAAGAATATATTTGATGAGTTGAACACTAATGAACAAAGGCCAGACGAGTTGTGGAATGACATCAAGGACATCATCCATGAAGAAAGCAAGGGGTCATTAAAAAGACAGGAAAGAAAGAAAAGACCAAAGTGGATGTCAGAAGAGACTTTGAAATTTGCTCTTGAATGTCAAGTAGCTAAAGTGAAAGGAAGATACAAGGGAGTAAAAGTTGAACAGAAGATTTCAAATGGCAGCTTGAGAAGACAAAGTAAAGTATTATGAGGACATGTGCAAAGAGCTGGAGATGGAAAACCAAAAGGGAAGGACACGCTCTGCATTTCTCAAGCTGAAAGAACAGAAGAAAAAATTCAAGCCTCGAGTTGCAATAGTGAAGGATTCTACAGAGAAAATATTAAATGACGCAGGAAGCATCAAAAGAAGACGGAAGGAATACACAGAGTCATTACACTAAAAAGAATTGGTTGACTTTCAACCATTTCATGAGGTATCCTATGACCAGGAACCAACAGTACTGAAGGAAGAAGTCCAAGCTGCACTGACGGCATTGGCAAAAAACAAGGCTCCAGGAATTGGCAGGATATCAATTGAGATGTTTCAACAAAGGGATACAGTGCTGGAACTACTCACTTGTCTATGCCAAGAAATTTGGAAGACAGCTACCTGGCCAACCAACTGGAAGAGATCTACATTTATGCCTATTTCCAAGAAAGGTGATCCAACCGAATGTAAAAACTATCAAATGATAACATTAATATCACATGCCAACAATATTTTGCTGAAAATCATTCAAACGTGGCTGCAGCAGTATATCGACAAGAAACTGCCAGAAATTCAGGCCCAATTCAGAAGAGGACATGGAACCAGGGATATCAACGCTGATGTCAGATGGATCCTGGCCGAAAGCAGAGAATACCAGAAAGATGTTTACCTGTGTTTTATTGACTATGCAAAGGCATTCGACTGTGTGGATCATAACGAATTACGGATAACATTGAGAAGAATGGGAATTTCAGAACACCTAGTTGTGCTCTTGATGAACCTGTACATAGATCAAGAGGCAGCTGTTGGAAGAGAACAAGGGGATACTGCATGGTTTAAAGTTAGGAAAGTTGTGCATCAGGGTTGTATCCTCTCACCATACCTATTCAATCAGTATACTGAGCAAATAATCTGAGAAGCTGGACTATATGAAGAAGAACGGGGCATCAGGATTGAAGGAAGACTCATTAACAACCTGCAATATGCAGATGACACAACCTTGCTTGCTGAAAGTGAAGAGAGCTTGAAGCACTTACTGATGAAGATCAAAGACCACACAGCCTTCAGTATGGATTACACCTCAACATAAAGAAAACAAAAATCCTCACAACTGGGGACCAATAAGCAACATCATCATAAACGGGGAAAAGATTGAAGTTTTCAAGGATTTCATTTTACTTGGATCCACAATCAACCCCTGTGGAAGCAGTGGTCAAGAAATCAAAAGATGTGTTGTATTGGGCAAATCTGCTACAAAAGATCTCTTTAAAGTGTTGAAAAGCAAAATGTTACCTCGAAGACTAAGGTGCGCCTGACCCAAGCCATGGTGTTTTCAATCGCCTCCTATGCACGTGAAAGCTGGACGATGAATAAAGAAGATTGAAGAACTGACGCCTTCGAATCGTGGTGTTGTTGAAGAATATTGAATATACCGTGGACTGCCAAAAGAAAGAACAAATCTGTCTTGGAAGAAGTGCAACCAGAATGCCGCTTAGAAGCAAGGATGGCGAGACTATGTCTCATGTACTTTGGGCATGTTGTCAGGAGGAATCAGTCTCTGGAGAAGGACACCATGCTTAATGAAATAGAGGGTCATCGAAAAAGAGGAAGACCCTCAAGGATATGGATTGACACAGTGGCTGCAACAATGGGCTTAAACATAACAAGGACTGTGAGGATGGCACAGGACCATGCAGTGTTTTGTTCTGTTGTACATAGGGTCACTATGAGTTGGAACCGACTCGATGGCACCTAACAACAACACTGGGCCTCAGTTTCCACAGCTCTGGCTTCAACCGTAATGGTACAGAAATGGCATTTCTAGTCTTGAGGGACAGCCTGCAGGACCTTTTAGCCAAATCAGATGAAATTCTTTCTACCAAGAGGGCATAGGATCCCAACGGTCACTAAGGAAATCTAGTTCCCTGCTTCTCATACCCCCATTCAATGCCCACACTCCCTCCAGTAACACCCAGGTCCTGATTCCCCACCTTCCATGGCAGAGCTCTCCTGGGTTACCCTCCCTAGGCAGCCCCAGGGAAATAGAGCTCTTGCTCACACTTGGTTGGAAACCACTCCTTGTGATTCCCCCATCCCACCTCCTGGGTCCTGCCTCTATTCTATGATTCCACACACCCAGTGCTGCCCCTGCTCCACATTAACTCATACTTATTAGCCTGTAGAAAGTGTCAGTTCAAACAGCTAATTTTGCATGTGGCTGCATTAACAGAGATCTAATGCCCAGAACAAGGGAGGTGACATTCTTCACTGTCTTGTGCTATTTATACTTTCTTAATCTGTGTTCTCTAGAGGACCAAGACCAGTGAAGTGTATATACTTATATAGAGAGAAATTCACTTAAAGTAAATGGTTCATGCAATTGTGAGGAAATGGCTCACGCAATTGTGGCAGTTGGCAAGTCCCAAATCAGGTAGAAAGCTGAAAGCTTTGGGCAAGCCAAAGGCTTCTGCTGGTTCACATGGTTTCAGGGGCTGACAAATCCAAAATCTGCAGATCAGGAAGTAAACCGAAGGCTTCTCACCTCCCAAGAGCCGGAGGTCAAGTGATGAGAAGGCTGCAGGATCAAAAGAGAGAAAGCTTTGCCAGAACATTCATTAATACACTAGAGGCAGGCCCCACTGCCAAGGAAACTCCCCTTTCACCTAACTGCCTGCTCACATCAGATCACAAAATGGAAGATGATTACATATTGTTTGCCAAACAACTGAGAATAATGACCTAGCCAATTTGACACATAATATTAACAATCACAGTCCACCCCTTGTCAACTTGGCACCTATATACATCTCGTTAAACCATACATAATTTCTAAATAGACAATTATAAAACCATACTCGTACCTCACCTGATGCAACTAACATGTGTTAATGCACTAGCCCCTTTTACATCTTGTATTTTATGAGTAATGGTATAAGGGAGTATCTTAGTCAGCTAGTGCTGCTATAATAGAAATACCACAAGTGGATGGCTTTAACAAAGAGAAATATATTCTCTCACAGTCTAGTAGGGTGTCAGCTCCAGGGGAAGGCTTTCTCTGTCAGCTCTGGAGGAAGGCCTTTGTCATCAGTCTTCCCTTGATCGAGGAGCTCCTCGGCACAGGGACCCAACGTCCAAAGGACATGCTCCCCTCCTGGTTCCTCATTCTTGCTGGTATGAGGTCCCCATGTCTCTTTGCTTGCTTCTCTCTTTTATATCTCAAGAGAGATTGTCTCAAGACACAATCCAATCCTGTAGATTGAGTCCTGCCTCATTAACATAACTGCCGATAATCCCAACTCATCAACATCATAGAGATAGGATTTACAAGACATAGGGAAATCACATAAGATGATAAAATAGTGGAAAATCACACAATACTCGGAATCATGGCTTAGCCAAATTGATACACATATTTTGGGGGGATAAAATTCAATCCATGACAGTGGATAAGGCATTCTGGAAGTCCATGGATGGTACTTTTGGCAGAAACATTTCATGCAAGGAAGACAAATCCATATCCAGAGTAAATGTCTATCCCGGTAAGCATCAGTTCAGAGCCAGTGTCCAGTAACCCCTAAAAAGTGTTACTATTTCCTTTATCCAGTGAACAGTCACTCTTGTAAAAGCTGTAGATCCCTTTGGGGAAGGCTGGGAGAAAGATTAACAGTATAAATTGTTGACAGTGCAGTAGGGTCCTTCCTCAAGGGGACCTGGCCTCCCCCACATTCAAGGGGCTGTCTGTAAACTGATTTGTCTGGGAATTGATTGAGGGGCCATGACTCTTTACTCTGGTGATTCAATTAGACTGCCATTCCCTTGACCTAGAATTCTTCTGCTTGTACAGATCAAGTAAATATTTAGTAGGCTTCCCACCTATTTCACTCCTAGGGACACCATAACTAATTACCCAATGCTATAAGTTCATACAAATCAGACTATTCTGATTACTGCTTTGACTCTGTTGTCCATTACAGTAACCATGACCACCTTGTCTTTGGCAATTAAGTTCCACCACTTGACTTCTGACACCCTGGGGTCCAATCAGCCCCACTGTAGTTAGGTGTCTTAATTCAATTAGAGTAGCTCCCACTGTAAAATCTAATCTACATAAAATAGCAATCAGAGCAGTCTTCAAGGATGCTGGGGCTCCCTTCACAAATTTGTTCCTCACAGTTATGGTGAAAGATGTATCTTTTGAGGACTTCCTGGGTGGATCTGTGGCTCCAAACTGATAAATCCACGCCAACATGCCAATTTCCCTAATCCTTTGGACACCTTCTCCTACAGCAGACCAACATAGTTCTGGAATTTCAACTTGATTTAGTGTAGGCCATCTCTTAATCCATGTTTCAGTGAACCAACCAAATAAACTATTAGATCCATTTCTAACCTCTTTAGCTGAAACACTGAATGAAGAATCTGTGCTTAGTGGCCCCATATCAATCAACTCAGACTGATTCAACTTTATGTTCCTTGCACCATTATCCCACACCCTTAATAGCCATTCCCACACACATTCTCCAGGTTTGTATGTATTAGCAAAATCAAGCCCTTCTTTTGAAGTTTAGTGTAACTCTTCATGGGTCACACTTTGTATTTCACCTCTTGGGGCTCACTAGGACTTAAGTCTAGTTATAGGTCTAGAAGCAAAAATGGGTGGTGGGGGTGGATTCTGGGAACATTCAGCAATGTCTTGTAAGGTATCTGCCTCAGGCAATGCCCCACGCACTGCCCCAGGTGATGTCTCATCCAAAGACCATTTAGACACAGCTGGGTTAATCTCATCAGATAAGGATGGGATGGATGGTTTTACTGGTGGGAGGGAGGCTTAAAAGACAAAGCTGAAGTAATCTCCTCTGATGGAAGTGAGAGAGTTGGTTTTTTTGGCAGGGGTGATTCAACGGAATTTAGGGACTCAATGTTCTCAGCTTCCAGATTACCTGCCCATATGTTCCCATCCCAAATTTCAGAATCCCGTTTATTCCTAATTAATACTCTCAGCCCTCACCTTAACTTCAGACACCATTCGAGGTTAGGAATTCATTGACATTGTAATTCAGCCACTTTTAGGATAAGACTCTGGGTTTGGTTTTTGGCAATACCAGCTCTGATACTACAAGAAATAAAGGTTTCTTTCAGCGCAGAATTAGCAATGTTCAAGTCTTTTATGTAGCACTTGAGCTGTGACTCTGAAGCCCTGAGCTCATCCTTTTCTTTCTCTACTTTGTCTAGAGAAAGTGGACCAACTAACCAGCTTCCTTATACTTCTCAATTTGACAATAATGTTGAAAGACATCAAATACACAATCACCCAGAGCCTTGTCTCTCACAAATATTTGATCCAACAGTGCAATATTTTACATATTTCTACTGTCACATCATGCCATGGATTAGCAGTGCCCTCTTTACTACTGGAAATAGTCATTAGTGCCTTTAAGACTAGCCAAACTTGAGAACCAATTCAGAAAACTCATCCTTAAGATTGTGTTCCCCTAGAACCACTCTTGGTACCAAATGTCTTGGTCTGGGTTCTCTAGGAGAGCAAAACCAGTGAAGCATATATAGATATATAGAGAGAAATTTACTTCAAGTAAATGGCTCATGTAATTGTGAGGCAATGGCTCACGCAATTGTCCGGGCTGACAAGTCCCAAATCCATTGGTCAGGAGGCAAGCTGAAGGCTTCTGCTGGTTCACGTGGTTGCAGGGCCGACAAATCCAAAATCTGCAGGTCAGGCAGTAGGCTGAAGGCTTCTTGCATTCCCAAGAACCAGAGATCAAGCAACAAGAGGACTGACTGCAGGATTGAAAGACAGTTTTGCCAGAACATCCATTTATATACCAGAGGCAGAGCCCACCCTCAAGGAAATTCCCCTTTCAACTGATTGGCTGCTCACATCAGATCACAAAATGGAAGGTGGTTACATAGTGTTTGCCAAACCACTGAGAATGATAGCCTAGCCAAGTTAACATATAGCATTAACCATCACACATACATTCCTCCAAATTCTGTGCTTTTCTCCAAGCCGTGTCTGGAAATAGGCCAAGGGTGTCCAGAGAAGGTAGCCAAGGGTCTGTGGGGGTTGGAGACCCCCATCCTGCAAGGAGTGGCTAAAGGAGTTAGGGTTGCTCATGCTGGAGATGAGAAGCTTCGAAGTCCCCAATGCCTATCTCTAATCTCCACCAAGACAAAGAGATCAGGCAAGAGACTTCAACAAGTTTTTGTAAGAGATGAAAATAGATGTGAGTTCAATAGGATAGAGAAACCAGCCCAAAGTAGCAGAGGAGGAGAGTACCAAAGAGAAGCATTTTCTGCATAGACCTGGGCAGTTCCAGAACTTGGAAACCCTAGATCCAGCAGAGAGTGGGAGTGAGGAATAGAGAGGAGATGAAAGTCTCCACGCGGGAATAGTCAGCCCCTTTCCCAGCTCCACAAGGGATGCCAGCAGCTTGATGTCCACCCACTGTCTCCCTGCCTCTCACTCCCACCTCATCCAGCCAAGAAATGACAGCTTTATTCCTTGGAGTAGGTGACAGGGAGGGGCCCATTATCTGAGGATACAGCAGACATTATGTTGAAAAAAGGAGTTTACTTAAAGTGAAACACAGACCCCCACTCCATTTCCATGGTTCCATCAATGTCAGCAGGACAACTTCCAAGCAGGAAATTGAAAGATCCATCTATAGGGAAACCGAACAACTTCAGAGAAAATTCCTCCACATACTGATATTTGGGAGACCCCCCCGCCTCCGCCAACAAAACAGTTCCCTGAAAAGAAACAGAGGACAAAGCCTACCAGAACCTCAAGGCTTCCAGTCCACGTTAGAGTGCCTCGTTCTCAAAGTGAGTAGGTACCAATGGCTCCAGTGTGAAAGAGAAAGACCAAGCCACAAACAATAAGATTAATAATGATAGTCTTTAATCTACTGATTCCTTCCTGTGGGTCAAGCGTTACCCTGAGTGCTTTGCATAGATTATTTCACTTAATTCTTACAACAACTCTGTGAGGTCAGAATCATCATGATATCCACTTTACAAATGAGGTTCAAAGAGGTTAAGTAACTTTCCAAGATCACACAGCAAGTACAAGTTGTACCTGGAACTTGAAACCAGTCTCTCAGACTCCAAAGTCCATGTTCCTTCTCCTTGGGCTCATCACATAGACTGTGACACTGAATCATCTAAGTCACCTGGGAAGCAGAGTTATTACATGAAAGTTATTTGGGGAATGTAAAAACACATCATGGGGGAATTCTTAATCTTCTCTTCCCCTGACTGAAGTTAAACCACCCCAGAGCAGAGTGCATGGCTGAACCTGTTGTTTTTTATGAGTTAATATTTGAGGGTGGAGAGTTGGTAAAGGCAACTAAAAGATGACAAGCACCTTTGATAGCCTCGCAGTGCTAGGTGGACAAAAACTGGGCTTTACCAAAGGGGAGGGTGCTGAAAAAAAAGCCACACATTGGAGTGAAAATCTGAAGTCTGAACCCTATAAGCAAGTGTAAACAGTAAGTAAAACAGCTTCCAGTCATCTGGGTGATCCAGAAAAACTGTATTAAGGTAATGCCAACTTTCTAGTGCTCACCAGAATACTAAAATGCTAGTAGGAAATAAAAATACTCTCTGAAAATAGATATGATCCTAGGCCTCAAGTTACTTCTACAAACAATTTTTCATATAAAATGTCTATCACATACTAAAAATACCTAGGCATACGAAGAGTAAAGACAACACGAATGTTGACCAGCAAAAAAAAAAACAGACAATAGAAAGAGACACAGCAGCTGTGTATGTTGGAATTATCGATAACAGAGTTTAAAATAACCACACTTCTAAATTCTAGGAGATAAGGGACAAGATTGATAATTCCAGCAGGAAGCTGAAAATCATTTTGAAAATCAGATTTAAACCAAACAGAAACAAATTCTACAGTTAAAAAATATAATTACTGAAGTTATGAACTCAGTGGATAGGTTAACAGCATATTAGACACACTTGAAGATAGAAGCAAATCAGAAGATATATTAAAAGAAAATATCCAAAATAAAGCATAACAGGATAAAAGGATGAGGGGAAAATAATGAAAGCATAAAAGATATGGAGAACACAGTGAAAAGGTCTAACCTACATTTTATTGGAATCCAGGTGATATGAGAGAAGGGGGCAATACATAAAAAGAAAATGACCAAGAATTGCCAAAAAAAAAAAAATGATGAAAAACATCAATGCATAGATTCAAGAAGATTAAAACAGCACAGATTTTTTAAAAGCTCACACACAGACATTTCAGAGTAAAACTGCAGAAAACCAATGACAAAGAGAAAATCTTAAAAGTGGGCAATGGTACAAAAAAGATTACCTAAAGAGAAGTAACAATTAGACTGACAGATAACTTTTCAGCAAAATACAGAAGACAATGAAATGACAACATCAATGTGCCAACAGAAAATAACAGCTAATCTAAGAATTCTATACCCAGAATACTCAGAGAAAATATCCTTCAAAAATGAAGATGAAATAAAGACATGTTCAGATACATTTTTTTAGATGGCAGAACTATTGCCAGCATACATACAATTAAAAAAAAAAATACTAATAGGTGTTCTTCAGGCAGAAAGGAAATGATTTCAGATGGATTCTCAATTTAAATTCAATTTAAAAAGTAAAGGATAATAAAAATAATGTACTAGAATAGGAAGTGTGAGACTTTGAGCTATGGCTGACTGAGGAGGTTAGCAAATTCTCTGCCCAAAAAGCTGGGAAAAATTGACAAAAACAACCATTTAATCACTCAAAAATTAGCCAAAGGCATACAACAATCTGAGAAGCATTTGTACCAGAAAAACTGCTAAGCTTCAGTTAAGAAGAGTGGAAGGTTTTGGCCTCTGTGCCTAGAGCAGGCTGTGAGGACCAACACCTATGTTACAATACTCAAATGTGGCTCACTCAATTTGGAGCAGTGGGTGATGCCCATGCCAAGTGTTAGTGTCAACAGAAGTAATTATTTCAGAATTGGGCAAATAGAGAGGGCTAATAGCTCCATTGTCCTGAATTGTGCTTGTGATTGGGGTGAAGATATTCTGGCCTGAGGCCACACATGTAAAGGAAAGACCAGAAAAAGCCCAAGCTATTCACACACTCCTGGCCAACCCTGAGTTTATATGTAGTTGTATGAGATACGAAAGTGCCCCGCAGAAAGTGAAAGTTAGTGAAGATTTGAAAACATCCTGAATTTCAGATGCACTCTCTCCTACGTACACCCATACCCATTGGCAGAGGATGTAAGCCTTATTGGCTCGAGGTCTTTGAGCACAACATCTGTCCATTAATTGGCTAACTATAAGCCATCCAGACACAGGTAAGCTAGGCTTACAGTATGCTTAAAAAAAAAAACAAAAAAACTGAGCAGACACATCAGCTGCAACACCCTCTGAGGGAGACAGATTTTACAGTTTTAGCTAGACAAGTTGCTGAGCAAAGAAACAAACAAACAACAATCAGGATGAAAAACATCAGAATCCAGAGTTGCTGCAATATAGTATCTAAAATGTCCAATTTTCAACAAAAATTATGAGACATGAAAAAATCTGTAAAGTATGGCCCATACCCAAGGAAAAACAGCACTCAATAGAAACTGCTGCTGCATGTCCCCACAGATGTTGGATTTAGCAGAAAAATATATCAAAGAAACTACTATAAATATTTTCAAATATTTAAAGAACTAAAGGGAAATATGACAATGATGAATCAACAATTAGACATATAAATCATTTTTTTAACCAAAATGAAATTCTAGATTGAAGAATACAATAACTGAAAAAAAATATATAACTGAAAGGAAAAAAAAAATCACTGGAGGGGTTCAACAGATTTTAGATGGCAGAAGATAGAAGCAGTGAACTTGAAGCTAAATCAATAGAAGTTATCCAATCTGAAGAACCAAGAGTAAAAAAAAAAATTAAAGAAAAATACAAAGAGCCTCAGAGACTTGTGGGACAAAATCAAGCATATGTGTGTAATGGGAGTCCAAGAAGGATCTGAGATAGAGGAAGAAGCAGGGAAATGCCCCAAACTTCCCAAATTGATGAAAACATGAAAATATACATCCAATGAGCTAAACAAACCCCAAGCTTGAAATAAACAAAAAGGTCTGCACCTAGACACATCAAAGTCAAACTGCTGAAAGCCAACCAAACCCATAACCAAACCTATTGCCGTTGAGTTGATTCCAACTCACAGCAACCCTACTGGACAGAGTGGAACTCCCTCATAGAGTTTCCAAGGAGTGCCTGGTGGATTCAAACTGCTGACCTTCTGGTTAGCAGCCATAGCACTTAACCACTACACCACCAGGGTTTCCCTGAAAGCCAAAGAGAATGCAAACACTTTGAAAGGAATGAGACAAAAAATGACTCATTATATACAGGGGAGCAACAATAAGATTAATAGCTGACTTCTC
The DNA here is from genome assembly GCF_024166365.1 of Elephas maximus indicus. NCBI lineage: Eukaryota > Metazoa > Chordata > Mammalia > Proboscidea > Elephantidae > Elephas > Elephas maximus. The sequence continues at coordinate 40,180,842 of NC_064838.1, forward strand.
ATCAGAAACAACGGAGCCCATAAAGCAGTGAGATGCAACATTACAAGTTATGAAAGGAAAATATTGTCAACCAAAAATTCTATATCCAGCAAAACTATCCCTCAAAATTAAGATAAAATAAAAACATCCTCAGATAAACAAAGACTGAAAGAATTTACTGCTGGATGGCCTACTTTAAAGAAATTCGAAAAGAAGACTTCCAGGCGGAAAGGAAATTACTCCAGAGAATAACTCAAATCCACAGGAAGAAACTCTAAAAACCAGAAATGGTAAATATGTGATTTAATATGAGACTGTATAAATATATAATCTTAGTTCTTTTAACATCTTTATAATACACAATATTACATAATCAATAATTATAATACTGTATTGCTAGGTTTATAACATATATAAATGTAATATATACATGGAAGGGAAAAGGAATAAAGCCATACTGGAGCAAAGCTTTTATATTTTTACCACAATTAAGTTAGCACTAATTTGAAGTAGGTTGTAGTAAGTTAAGATGCATATTATAATCCCTAGAGCAGGCATTAAGAAAATACACAAAAAGCACAGCAAAAAAATAGAGGAATTTAAATGGTACATTAAAAATTATTTACTTAATACAAGGAAATTTCATCAAGGACAGAGAGAGAAACAAAAAAAGACAGGAGACAAAACAAATAGCAAAATGACAAGTATAAATCCAACCATTTTAATAATTACATTAAATATGAACGGTCTCAGCACTCCAATATAAAGTCAGAGATTTTCAGATTGGACAAAAAAGTGAAACCCAACCATAAACTGTTTTCAAGAGACAAACCTTAGATGCAGACACACAAATAAGCTGAAAGCAAAATAATGGAAAAAGATATACCACACAATCAGCAACCATAGAGAGCTAGAGTGGCTATGCTAATATCAGACAAAATACATTTTAAGCCAAGAAATATTAAGAGACAAAGACGGTCACGTAACAACAAAAAATGGTCAAATATATCAGAAAGATATAACAATTATAAACATATTGACACCTAATAACAGAACCTCAAAATACACGAAGTAAAAACTGACAAAATTGAAAGAAAAACCAGACAATTCAACAATAATAGTTGGATATAAACTTGTTAGAGAAACAAATAAGAACATTTTATAATGATAGAAGGGTCAGTCCACTAGGAAGACAAAAGTTATAAACATATTTGTACCTAACAACAGAGCTGTAAAATTGTTGTTGTTGTTAGGTGCCATTGAGTTGGTTCTGACTCATAGTGACCCTATAAACAACAGAACCAAACTCTGCCCGGACCTGCGCCATTTTCATAATTGTTGTTATGTTTAAGCCCATTGTTGTAGACACTGTGTCAATCCATCTCATCGAGGGTCTTCCTCTTTTTCACTGACCTTCTCCTTTACCAAGCATGATGTCCTTCTCCAGGAACTGATCCTTCCTGATAACATGCCCAAGATATGCAGGACAAAGTCTCACCATCTTCTCTTACAAGGAGCAGCACCCTAGCTGTACGTCTTCCAATATAGACTTGTTCATTCTTCTAGCAGTCCATGGTATAATCAATATTCCTCACCAACACTAGAATTCAAAGGCATCAATTCTAAAATGCATGATGAAAAATTGACATAATCAAAGGGAAAAATAGACAGTTTAACAATGATAGGAGAAGACTTCAATACCTCACCTTTGATAATGGATAGAACAACTAGGAAGAAGATCAACAATGAAATGAAAGACTAAAACTACACTATAAACCAACTAGACCTAACAGACATCTATATAACACTCCATCCAACAGCATAATGCATATTCTTCTCAAGTGCACATGAAACATTCTTCAGGATAGATCACACAGGCCAAAAAATAAGTCTCAATACATGTAAAAAGACTGAAATCATACAAAGTATGTTCTCCAATCACAAAAGAGTCAAATTAGAAGTCAACAGAAAGAAATCTGGGAAATCTACAACTATTTGGAAATTAAACAACACACTTGTACATAACCCATGGATCAAAGACGATATCACAAAGGAAATTAGAAAATATTTGACCTGAATGAAAACAAAACATATCAAAATTTATGGGATGCAGCTAATCTAGTGCTTAGAGGGACATTTAAGCTTTAAATATCTACATCAAAAAAGATCTCAAGTCAATAATCTAAGTTTACATTTTAGGAAGTATACTAACTGCAAAGCAAGCAGATAAAAGAAAATAATAAAGATTAAAGCATAAATCAATGAAATAGAAAGCAAATAGAAAAAAAATCAATGAAACCAAAAGTTGGTTCTTTGCAAAGGTCAACAAAATTGGCATGCCTTCCGCTGGGCTAACTAAGAAAAAAAGATAGAAGGCACAAATTGTCAAAATCAGGAATGAAAGCAGGAATAGTCCTACTCACTCTGTAGTAATTAAAAGGATCATAAGGGAATATTATAAACGAGTTCATGCTGACAAATTAGATCTTAGAGAAAATACACAAATTCCTATAAAGATACAAATTACTAAAGCTGATAAAGAAAAAATAGAAAATATGAATAGAACTATAACAAGTAAAGAAACTGAATTAATAATTTAAAATCTTTATATAGAACAAGATGGAGTAAATGCACTTCTGCCTATGCCTCCCTCTAGGTAGAGCTAAAAGCCCTATTTCATATATAGAATAAACATAAGACTCTGAAAGGTAGAGAGAAGAAAGCAAACTGTATAGAGACCTTGAGACTCAAGGAACAACATGGCAGTGAGTTTCCTAAGATTTCTTTTTCTCTCATATATTCCAGACTGGGTGCTGGGAAAGCTGGCTACCCAGAAATTTTAGTCTTCCAAAAAGCCTGCTTTCCCTAGCCAAAGAACAAGGAAAGGAGCAATCTAGCCTCAGAGAAAATGTTAGATAATAACTGCCCTACGCCAGTCAAACCTCCCTAGTCCTGCATGGAAAAAAAAAAAAAAAAACAGTGGCCCCCACTTCCACTCCAGACAGTAAAGGCCTAGAAGGAAGATGGGACTTTCATCTCGATCCCCTCACCCAGCAGTAATAACTTTTCCCTCTCCCCCAACCCCCGAGATAGTGTCATAGGAGGCCAAGTGAACATCAGGATTTTCACCACTCCCAGTGATAATGAGAGTCCCTGCCCCACAGTGTCACTGGAGGCTATGTGAGAAGCAGAAACAAAGTTTTTTCTCTGTCCCAGCCATACTGTGTCAGCAAGGACCTAGTATGGAACCTCCATGCCCAGCAGTAACAAGGCACCACCACCAGGAAAGTCAATGGAGGGAGCCTTATTTGTCTAAGAGCCCTGGTGACACAGTTGTTAAGAACTTGGGTGGTAACCAAAAGGTTGGCAGTTCAAATCCACCAGGTGCTCCTTGGAAACACTATGGTGCAGCTCTACTCCATCCTATAGGGTTGCTATGAGTCGGAATTGACTCAATGGCAACAGTTATGAGTTTTTAGTTATCTAGTGCTGCTATAACAGAAATATCACAAGTGGACAGTGGATGGCTTTAACAAACAGAAATTCATTCTTTCAGTTTAGGAGCCTAGAAGTCTGAAATCAGGATTCCAGCTCTAGGGGAAGGTTTTCTCTCTCTATCCACTGTGGGGGAAGGTCCTCATCAATCTTCCCCTGGTTCTAGGAAGTTCTCAGTACAGGGACCATGAGTCCAAAGGACAAACTTTGCTTCTGGCTTTTATTTCTGGGTGGTAGGATGTCCCTCCAATCTCTGCTCCTTGTTTAATCTCATTTATATCCCAAAAGAGATTGACTTAAAATACAACTTAATCCTGTAGATTGTATCCTACCTCATTAACATAACTACCTGTAATTCTGCCTCATTAACATCACAGAGATTAGGATTTACAACACATAGGATAATTACGTCAGATCACACAATGGAGGATAATTACATAACATTGAGAATCATGACCTAGCCAAGTTGACATATATTTTTGGAGGACACAATTCAATCCATAACAGAGGGTGAGCAGGCTGTTAGTAATGAGGCAACCACTCTCCCCTCCACCAATGCTGTATCAGAGGAAGCTTATTAAAATAAAATGTTTAGTCAGAAGAACAATTGAAAGAATTAACAAAACCAAAAGCTGTTTTTTTGAAAAAATCAACAAAATTGATAAACCACTGGCCAAGCTGACAAAAGAAAAACAGGAGAGGAAGCAAATAACCCAAATAAGAAATGAGATGGGCGATAGTACAACAGACCCAACTGAAATTAAAAGAATCATATCAGATTACTGTGAAAAACTGTACTCTAACAAATTTGAAAACCTAGGAGAAATGGATGAATTCCTAGAAACACACTACCTACCTATACTAACACAAATAGAGGTTGAACAACTAAATAGACCCATAACAAAAGAAGAGATTGAAAAGGTAATCAAAAAACTCCCAACAAAAAAACAGCCCTGGTCCGGATGGCTTCACTGCAGAGTTCTACCAAACTTTCAGAAAAGAGTTAACACCACTATTACTAAAGGAATTTCAGAGCATAGAAAAAGAGGAATACTACCAAACTCATTCTATGAAGCCACCATATCCCTGATACCAAAACCAGGTAAAGACACCACAAGAAAAGAAAATTATAGACCTATATCCCTCATGAACATAGATGCAAAAACCCTCAACAAAATTCTAGCCAGTAGAATTCAACAACATATCAAAAAAATAATTCACCATGACCAAGTGGGATTCATACCAGGTGCACCACCACCACCATGCAGGGACGGTTCAACATTAGAAAAACAGTTAATGTAATCCACCACATAAATAAAAGACAAGAATCACATGATTTTATCAATTGATGCAGAAAAGGCATTTGACAAAGTTCAACACTATTCATGATAAAAAAAAAAAAAAATCTCTCAGCAAAATAGGAATAGAAGGAAAATTCCTCAACATAATAAAGGGCATTTATACAAAGCCAACAGCCAACATCACCCTAAATGGAGAGAGCCTGAAAGCATTCCCACTAAGATCGGGAACCAGACAAGGATGCCCTTTATCACCACTCTTAGTCAACATTGTGCTGGAAGTCCTAGCCAGAGCAGTTAGGCTAGATAAAGAAATAAAGGGCATCCAGATTGGCAAGGAAGAAGTAAAACTATCTCTATTTGCAGATGACATGATCTTATACACAGAAAACCCTAAAGAATCCTCCAGAAAACTATTGAAACTAATAGAAGAGTTCAGCAGAGTATTGGGATACAAAATAAACATACAAAAATCAGTTGGATTCCTCTACACCAACAAAAAGAACATCGAAGAGGAAATCACCAAATCAATATCATTTACAGTAGCCCCCAAGAAGATCAAATACTTAGGAATAAATCTTACCAGAGATGTAAAAGACTTCTACAAAGAAAACTACAATACACATCTGCAAAAAACCAAAAGAAACTTACATAAGTGGAAAAACATACCTTGCTCGTGGATAGGAAGACTTAACATTATAAAAATGTCTATTCTACCAAAAGCAATCTATACATTTAATGCTATTCTGATCCAAATCCCAACAACATTCTTTAAGGAGATAGAGAAACAAATCGCCAACTTCAAATGGAAAGGAAAGAGGACCTGGATAAATAAGGCATTACTGAAAAAGAAGAACAAAGTGGGAGGCCTTACTTTACCTGATTTTAGAACCTATTATATCACCACAGTAGTCAAAACAGCCTGGTACTGGTACAACAACAGACACATGGACCAATGGAACAGAATTGAGAATCCAGACATAACTCCATCCACATATGAGCAGTTGATATTTGACAAAGGCTTCAAAACCGTTAAATGGGGAAAAGACAGTCTTTTTAACAAATTGTGCTGGCATAACTGGATATCCATCTGCAAAAAAAATGAAACAAGACCCATACCTCACTCCATGCACAAAAACTAACTCAAAATGGATCAAAGACCTAAATATAAAATCTAAAATGATAAAGATCATGGAAAAAAAAATAGGGACAACGTTAGGAGCCCTAATACATGGCATAAACAGTATAAAAAACATTACTAAAAATGCAGAAGAAAAACTAGATAACTGGGAGCTCCTAAAAATCAAGCACCTATGTTCATCCAAAGACTTCACCAAAAGAGTAAAAAGACTACCTACAGACTGGGAAAAAGTTTTTAGCTATGACATTTCTGATCAGCACCTGATCTCTAAAATCTACATGATACTGCAAAAACTCAACAGCAAAAAGACAAATAACCCAATTAAAAAATGGGCAAAAGATATGAATAGATTCTTCACTAAAGAAGACATTCAGGTAGCTAACAGATACATGAGGAAATGTTCATGATCATTAGCCATTAGAGAAATGCAGATCAAAACTACCATGAGATTTTTTCTCACTCCAACAAGGCTGGCATTAATCCAAAAAGCACGAAATAATAAATGTTGGAGAGGGTGTGGAGAGATTGGAACACCTACACACTGCTGGTGGAAATGTGAATGGTACAACCACTTTGGAAATCGATTTGGCGCTTCCTTAGAAAGCTAGAAATAGAACTACCATACGATCCAGCAATCCCATTCCTTGGAATATATCCTAGAGAAATAAGAGCCTTTACACATATGCACACCCATGTTTACTGCAGCACTGTTTACAACAACAAAAAGATGGAAGCAACCAAGGTGCCCATCAACAGATGAATGGATAAATAAATTGTGGTATAGTCACACAATGGAATACTATACAGAACAGTGAGGAATCTGTGAAACATTTCATAACATGGAGGAACCTGGAAGGCATTATGCTGAGTGAAATTAGTCAGTTGCAAAAGGACAAATATTGTATACGACCACTATTATAAGAACTTGAGAAATAGTTTAAACTGAGAAGAAGATATTCTTTTGTGGTTATGAGAGGGGGGAGGGAGGGAGGGTGGGAGAGGGGTATTCACTAATTAGATGGTAGATAGGAACTACTTTAGGTGAAGGGAAAGACAACACACAATACAGGGGAGCTCAGCACAATTAGACTAAACCAAAAGCAAAGCAATTTCCTGAATAAACTGAATGCTTCGAAGGCCAGCGTAGCAGGGTCAGGGGTCTGGGGACCATGGTTTCAGGGGACATCTAAGTCAATTGGCAAAATAAAATCTATTAAGAAAACATTCTGCATCCCACTTTGAAGAGTGGCGTCTGGGGTCTTAAATGCTAGCAAGCAGCCATCTAAGATACATCGATTGGTCTCAACCCACCTGGATCAAAGGAGAATGAAGAACACCAAGGGCACAAGGCGATTATAAGCCCAAGAGACAGAAAAGACCACATGAAACTGAGACTACATCAGCCTGAGACCAGAAGAAGTAGATGGTGCCTGGCTACAACTGACGGCTGCCCTGACAGGGAACACAACAGAGAACCCCTGAGGGAACAGGAGAGCAGTGGGATGCAGACCCCAAATTCTCATCAGACCAGTCTTAATGGTCTGACTGAGGCTAGAAGGACCCCATTGGTCATGGCCCCCAGACCTTCTGTTGGCCCAGGACAGGAACCATTCCCAAGGCCAACTCTTCAGACAAGGATTGGATTGGACCATGGGTTGGAGAGGGATGCTGGTGAGGAGTGAGCTTCTTGGATCAGGTGGACACTTGAGACTATGTTGGCGTCTCCTGCCTGGAGCGGAGATGACAGCATGGAGGGTGTTATAAGCTGGCGAAATGGACATGTAAAGAGAGAGTGGAGGGAGAGAGTGGGCTGTCTCATTAAAAAAAAACTAAGGGGAGAGTAATTGGGAGCATGTAGCAAGGTGTATATGGGTTTTTGTGTGAGAGACTGACTTGACTTGTAAACTTTCACTTAAAGCACAATGAAAATTTTTAAAAAATAAAAATAAAATGCTTAGATAAGATCCAGGGACGCACAACTTAATACACAAAATGTTCAGGGTACAACTGAAAATCACTTGTTAAATCAAGAACCAAAAAACTCTTAACTTGAAAGAGAAAAGAAAATTGGCAGATGCCAACACCAAGATGATACAGCTATTGAAATTATCTGACCAGGATTATAAAGCAGCTATCAGAAAAATGATTCCGTAAGCAATCGTGAACATGGTTGAACAAATGAAAAAATCAGGAAGTCTCAGCAAAGAAACAGAAAATATAAATAAGAACCAAATGAAAGTTTTAAAACTGAAAAATACATAACTGAAATTAAAAAAAAAAAAAAACCTCAATATATAGACTAAACAGAAGAATGGAGAGGACAGAGGAAAGAATCAGTGCACTTGAAGCTAGATCAAAAGAAATTGTTCAATCTAAACAAAAGAGAAAATAAACTGGGAGAAAAATGAGCCAAATCTCTGGGACTTGTGGAACTATTAACAAAATGATCAAACATTCATGTTCAGAGACCCAAAAGGAGAAGAGGAGGGTGGGGCTGAAAAAGTACTTGAAAAAATAATGGCTGAAAATTCCCCAAATTTAGCAAAACATAAACCTACAAATTCAAGAAACTGTTTGGGAAACCCCAAATAGAATAAACTCAAAGAAATCAAAGCCAAGGTATATGACAATCAAACTCAGAAAGCTAAAGACAAAGAAAAAACTCTGAAAGCAGTGAGAGAAATATGACATCTTCCCTATAAAGATAAAACAATCATCAACTGAAACCACATAAGCCAGAAGGAAGTTGTTCAGCATTTTTCAAAGTTGCTGAAAGAAGTGAACTATCAACCGAGAATCCTATACCCAGCAAAATTTCCTTCAAGAATAAAAAGAAAATGAAGACATACCCAGATGAAGGAAAACTAAAAGAACGTCAACAGAAGACCTTCCCTAAAAGAATGGCTAAAGGAAATTGTTGAAACAAACTAACAAAAAATAAAAGAAGGAATCTTGGCACATCAGAAGGGAAGAAAGAACAATACAGAAAGTAAAAATATGGGTAAAAACAATAGACATTCCCTCTCCTCTTTAGTTTTCTAAATGATATTAGACAGTGGAAGCAAGAACTATAACATTGATGTGGTTCTCAATGTATGTAGAGGAAACATTTAAGACAATTATATTGTAAATGAGGGAGGATAAAGAAACACAGAGAGATAAGATTTCTACACTTCACTCAAACTGCTAAAATGTCAACACCAGCAGATTCTGACAAGTTGTGAATGCATACTGTAATACCTACAGCAACCACTAAAACATCTATACAATAACATCATAAATAAATCACTATAGAATTCTAGTTCCAATTTGACATGTAAAAAGCGGGGAAGTTTTCACTCCTATCCCTACAACAAGAAAAAAGCTGAGAATCAACAGCTCTTATTAATCCGTAGAAAATCAAGGTCACAAGACAAACCATCACTTCAAAAGCTGGAAAGGCAGACAAGCTAAAAGAATCACCATTAATCAGGAACAGAAACTGCTACCATCGGATGCAGCATCTGACAAGAATTGATTAATCACTAGAAACTGAGCATGAACTAGCTTGAGAGACAAAATCTTCAGGAGTCACCCCACTTTGGAGAGTGGCGTTTAGGGTCTTAAATGCTAGCAAGTAGCCATCTAAGATGTGTCAAACTGGTCTCAGCCCACCTGGATCAAAGGAGAATGAAGACCGCCAAGGACACAAGGTAATTATGAGCCCAAGAGATAGAAAGGGCCACGTAAAACAGAGAATACATCAGCCTGAGACCAGAAGAACTAGATAGTGCCTGGCTATAGCCAATGACTGCCCTGACAGGGAACACAACAGAGAACCCCTGAGGGAACAGGAGAGCAGTGGGATGCAGACCCCAAATTCTCATAAGAAGACTAGGCTTAATGGTCTGACTGAGACTGGAAGGAGCCCATTGGTCATGGCCCCCAGACCTTCTTTTAGCCCAGGACAGGAACCATTCCCAAGGCCAACTCTTCAGACAAGGATTGGATTGGACCATGGGTTGGAGAGGGATGCTGGTGAGGAGTGAGCTTCTTGGATCAGGTGGACACTTGAGACTATGTTGGCATCTCCTGCCTGGAGCGGAGATGAGAGGGTAGAGGAGGATAGAACCTGGAGAAATAGACACAAAAAGAGAGAGTGGAGGGAGGGAGCAGGCTGTCTCATTAGGGGGAGAGCAATTGGGAGTTTGTAGCAAGGTGTATATGTTTTTGTGTGAGAGACTGACTTGATTTGTAAACTTTCACTTAAAGCACAATAAAAATTAAAAAAATCTTCAGGAGTTGCTGCCTTACAGGAGCCTCTACACTTTCATGAGTTTTATCTCCAGGAACTCCACCAGATTTTCACTATGAAGCTCCATGAAAAAAGCCCTCATGACTCAGCAGTGGGAGAGGAAGAATAATTATTTTGACATAGTACTCTGTTCTTGTTATCAATGGCCTGCCCTCAAAGGAAACTACATGAGCCTAACCAAAATGGGTTTTATCAGAACCTAACCAATTTGGAATAAGGGAATTGCCTATCTCCAGCCCCCACAGCTTTCTACCTGAGGGAAGAGAATTACCCAAATCCACCACATCTAGCCTTTCTTTTTCACCTAAAAGGTGATAAAAAGGAGAAAAAAAGCTGAGACATTGTCTTCACAACCCAGAAGCACAGGCTTGCTAAAAGACTGAGAACTAATCATAGGATTATAGAATGCTTTCCCTCTCCCCATACCTTATCAAAACAGGACTTTACAGGGTATTAAAAATGAAAGAACCTCAGTTCCTTTTACCTGATACACCCTGTCTGGCTTTCAACAAAAAATTACAAGGCATACTAAAAGGCAAAAAACAAAGTTTGAAGAGACAACACAAGCATTAGAACAGACTCAGATACAGCAATACATTGCTGTTGAGTCAATTTCAACTCATAGCAACCCTATAGGACAGAGTAGAACTGCCCCATAAGGCTTCCAAGGGGCAGCTGGTGAATTTGAACTGCTGGCCCATTGGTTAGCAGCCAAGCTCTTAAGCACTCTGTCACCAGGGATCCTCAGATATGGCAAAGATTTTGTAATTGTCAAACCAGGAATTTAAAATAACTACAATAAATATGCTAAGGGATTTCATGGAAAAAATGAACAATATGTAAAAACAGATGGGTAATATAAGCATAGAGATGGAAACTCTAAGGAAAAACCAAAGAGAAAAGTTAAAAATAAAAAATACCGTCCATTAGTTTCCTAGGGCTGCCATAACAAAATACCACAAAGTGGGTGACATTAAAGAACAGAAATTTATTGTCTCAGAGCTGAATCCAACATGGTACTATAGACAGAAGTACCACACAGTTCCTCCACGACAAAGACCTGAAAAACTAAGTGAAACAGAGGCAAACATCAATCCTGGAGCCCTAAGAGTCAAATGAAGAGATAAGCACCGAATGGAACAAGAAACTGACAGAGAACAGAGAGTGAGGAGAGCTACAGAGTAGAGGTCCCCTATCAGCTAATGCAGCACAAATTCACCATCTTGGACTCCTGTCAGAGATGGGATGATAGGAAAAGCAGCTTCATGGAGCTCCCAGCAGGAGACTGAGCACCATTAACCAGCAATACATGCTTTCCCACCCCCCACCATTCTTCCCCTTGCTCGGCCTCCACCACTTCCTGGCGGGCCACAATCACTCAGCTGGTGAGGCGCTGGCTCCATCCTACTTGGATTTTCCCCACCCACACCAGCTGGTTCCTTCAGTGCTATTCTTTGTTGCTGTCGTTGTGCTTTTCAATTTCTTTTAGTTTCTTCCCTCTCTCTCTTCTCCTTCCCTTCCTTTCTCTCAAACACCTGGCCCTGTGTGCCATCCCTGCTTCTCCTCGACAGGCTGTGAAGCACCACATGGCTGAGGAACCACTTCCCGGGTCTGCATTGCCATGCCAGTGGGAACCTTGGGGCCATTTTTTTTTTCCTTTTTCCTTTTTGTTTTTCTTCATTTCTTGGTTTCTCATCCCTCTCTACTTACCTTCTTATCCTGTCTCCTGAATATGTGGCACTGCATGCCATCTCCACCCTTCTAGATAGGTTGTGCCCCAAGGTCTGGGAGCCACTTCCTGGGCCAGTGGGATCCCTGGGGGCATTTTTTTTTTCTTTTCGTTTTTCTTCATTTCTCAGTTCCTAATCTCTCTCTACCTCCATTCCTTTCCTTCCTCCTAACTACCTGGCATCTTTTTTTTCCTCTGTTTCTTGTCTCTCTCTACATTCCTTCCATTCCTTTCCCCAACCACCTAGCCACGTGTGCCTGTCTCTCTCCTTTTTTAAAAAAATTCTGGTTTCTTATCTCTCTCTCTCCCTTCCTTACTTCCCTTTCTCCTGCCCATCTAGCTGTGTGTGCCATATCTGTCCCTTCTTGATGGGCTATGCCTCACTGCCTGGCTAGAAAGCTGCTGGCATACTGCTTCCCCAGGTCTGCACCACTCCAGTGGTAGGCTCCCTTGGCACTTTTTGGGGGGGGGGGAGGCTCCTGTTTTTCTCTCTTCTTTCTCTTCTTTCCCATACCCACTTAGCTTCACACATCACAACCTTCTTCCTCTCTCCTGCCTATCTGCACCATGCACTGAAGACTGCACCGCCAAACAGCACAGGCATGATCTATTGGAATCTGCCCTGCACTGAACCTAAGCCCCGCCCTGTTGGCCCCAGTACTTCCCAAAAACAACCCATCCCAGTCCTGCCCTTCAGCTGGACCTGTCCTATGTGACTGGCCCTGCCCATTGAACAAGGTGGTGAGAAGAATCAGTCTACAGGTGAGCAAACAACAGAGAACACACAGCCCACCTTCTCAGATGTAACCCAATAAAAAAAAGTAGGACAAAACAAACAAATGTACAATTAGTAAATAAAGAAAGTAACTACTGAATGTCCCAAAGACAGCAGAAAGTATCAAAACATATTTAAAAAAAAAAAAAAAAAGACATGATGGTTCCATTAGGCATCCAAGATAAAACACTAGATAACTTTCTTCCAGGGGAAGAAAAGACACTGGAACTATCTGATAGGGCACTCAAATCTCTAATATTCAGAGCTACCCAAGAGTTGAAGGAAATAGCAGACAAAAATGAGGAAAAAAATAGACAAAATCATGGACAAGACAGACAAAACAATGAAAGAATTCAGGAAAATAATACGGGAATTAAACGAGAATGAAAACATATCACACCAAAACCTTTGGGACACAGCGAAGGCAGTGCTAAGAGGTCAGTTTACAGCAATAGATGCACACATCAAAAAAGAACAAAAGGACAAAAATCAAAACATTAGCTACACAACTTGAACAAATAGAGAACAGAAAAAATAAGCCCACAGCCACCAGAAGAAAGGAAATAATAAAGATCAGAGCAGAAATAAATGAAATACAGAACAGAAAAACAATAGAAAGAATCAACAAAACCAAAAGTTAGTTCTTCAAGAGTCAACAAAATCAACAAACCACTGGCCAAACTGACAAAAGAAAAACAGGAGAGGACGCAAATAATCCAACTAAGAAATGGGAGACATTACAACAGAGCCAACTGAAATAAAAAGGATCATAACAGACTACTATAAAAACTATACTCCAACAAATTTGAAAACCTACAAGAAATGGACAAATTTCTAGAAACACACTACCTACCCAAACTAACACAAAATGAAAACCAAACAGACCCATAACAAGAGAAGAGATTGAAAAGGTAATACAAAACAAAAAAAACTCCTCGCCAAAAAAAGCCCTAGCCCAGATGGCTTCACTGGAGAATTGTACCGAACATTTACAGAAGAGCTTACACAAGTACTACTGAAACTATTTCAGAACATAGAAACGGGATGGATACTTCCCAATTCATGCTATGAAGCCAGCATAACCCTGATACCAAAGCCAGGCAAAGACAACACAAAAAAGATAATTACAGACCAATATCTCTCATGAATACAGATACAAAAATTCTTAACAAATTCTAGCCAAAAGGATTCAGCATCATATCAAAAAAATAATACACCATGACCAAGTAGGATTCATACCAGGTATGCAAGGATATTTCAACATTAGAAGATCAATCAACATAATCTGCCACATAAACAAAAGAATCACATGATCATCTCAACAAATGCAGAAAAGGCATTTGACAAAGTCCAACACCCATTCCTGATAAAAAAAAAAAACTCTCAATAAAATAGGTATAGAAGGGAAAGTCCTCAACATAATAAACAGCATTGTCATGGATTGAATTGCATCCCCCAAAATATATGTCAACTTGGTTAGGCCATGATTCTCAGTATTGTGTGGTTGTTCTCCATTTTGTAACAGTAATTTTATGTTGAAGAGGATTAGGGTGGAATTGTAACACCTTTACTAAGGTCACAACTGTGATCCAATGTAAAGGGAGTTTCCTGGGGTGTGGCCTGCACCACCTTTTATTTTACAAGAGATAAAAGAGAAGGGAAGCAAGCAGAGAGTGGGGGACCTCATACCACCAATAACCCAAAGGAGCAGAGAGCATCCTTTGGGCCCAGGGTTCCTACACAGGGAAGCTCCTAGGCTAGGGGAAGATTGATGACAAGGTCCCTCCTCCAGAGCCTACACAAAGAGAAAGTCTTCCCCTGGAGCTTATGCCCTGCATTTGGACTTGTAGCCTACTAGACTGTGAGAGAATAAATTTCTCTCTGCTAAAGCCATCCACTTGTGGCATTTCTGTTACAGCAGCACTAGATGACTTAGACAGGCATCTATATAAAACTAACAGCCAATATCATCCTTAATGGAGAGAGGCTGAAAACATTCCCCTTGAGACAGGAAAAAGACAAGGATGCCCTTTATCACCACTCTTATTTAACATTGTGCTGGAATTTCTGGCTAGAGTAATAAGGCCAGAAAAAGAAATGAAGGGAATCCAAATTGGTAAGGAGAAGTAAAACTGTCCCTATGTACAGATGATATGATACTACGCATAGAAAACCCAAAAGACTCCATGAGAAGATTACTGGAACTAATAGAAAGATTCAGCAGAGTAGCAAGATACAAGATAAACATACAAAAATCCATTGCATTCCTATACACCAATAAAGAGAACAATGAAAAAGAAATCAGGAAAACAATATCACTTATAGTAATAAAAAAATAGCCCCTAAAAAATAAAATACTTAGGAATAAATCTAATCATGGATGTAAAAGACCTATACAAAGAAAACTACAAAATGCTACTGTAAGAAACCAAAAAAGATCTACCTAAATGGAAAAACATACCATGCTTATGGATAGGTAGACTCAACATTATGAAAATGACAATTCTATCCAAAGCAATCTACAAATAAAATACAATCCCAATTCAAATACCAACAACATTCTTTAAAGAGATGGAAAAACTAATCATTAACTTTAAATGGAAAGGGAAGAGGCCCCAGATAAGTAAAGCACTACTGAATAAGAAGAATAAAGTAGGAGGATTCACACTACCTGACCTCAGAACCTACTATACAGCTACAGTATTCAAAACAGCCTGGTACTGGTACAACAACAGATACATTGACCAAAGGAACAGAATTGAGAACCCAGATTTAAATCCATCCACCTACAGTCACATGATCTTCGACAAGGGCCCAGAGTACATCAAATAGGGAAAAGACAGTCTTTTTAACAAATGGCGTCGGTAAAACTGGATGTCCATCTGCAAAAAAATGAAACAGGACACATACCTCACACCACACACAAAAACTAATTAAAAATGGATCAAAGACCTAAATATAAAACCAAAAACTATAAAGATCATAATAAATAGGATCAATGCTAGGGTCCCTAATACACCGCATTAACAGGATACAAACCATATCTAACAACACACAAACTTCAGGAGATAAGATAGATAACTGGGGTTTACTAAAAATTAGGCACTTATGTTCATCAAAAGGCTTCACCAAAAGGGTAAAAAAAGAAGCTACAGACTAGGAAAAGAATTTTGGCCCTGACAAATCGGACAAAGATCTAATCTCTAAAATCTACAGAAAAATCCTCTACAACAAAAAGACAAATAATCGAATGAAAAAAATCAGCAAAGGAAATGAAGAGATGCTTCACCAAAGAAGACACTCAAGTGGCTGACAGACATATGAGGAAATACTAGTGATCAATAGCCATTAGAGAAATGCAAATCAAAACCACAATGAGATACCATCTCACTCTGGCATTACTGCCACAAATCAATAAAAAAGAAAATAACAAATGTTGGAGAGGCTGTGGGGAGATTGGAACACTTATGCTCTGCTGGTGGGAATGCAAAATGGTACAACTATTTTGGAAAACAAAATGGTGCTTCCTTAGAAATTTAGAAATAGAAATACCATATGACCCAGCAATCCCACTCCTAGGAATATATCCTAGAGAAATAAGAGCTACATGAATAGACATATGCACACCTATGTTCATTGCAGCATTGTTCACAACAGCAAAAAGATGGAAACAACCTAGATGTCCATCAATAGATGAATGGATAAACAAACTATTGTACACACACACAATGGAGTACTACTCAATGATAAAGAGCTATGATGAATCTGCGAAGCATCTCACAACAGGGATGAATCTGTAAGGTATGCTGAGTGCAATAAGTCAATCACAAAAGGACAAATACTGTATAAGACCTACTATAAAAACTCATGAAAAGGTTTGCACACAAAAAGAAACAATCTTTGATGGTTACAAGGGAGGGAAGGGATGGGGATGGAAAAACACTACAC